>NW_020291614.1:157951-317675 GCF_003184755.1 Aspergillus piperis CBS 112811 | reverse complement strand
TAATAGTAATAATAATAATAGTAATAGTAATAATAATAATAGTAATAGTAATAATAAAGATATCTAGATTACTTAATATAGATTAGATTTAATTTTTATATCTCTTTTATAGAGAATTTTAATACTATTATAAGTTTTATGGATACCAGCTTGATACTGACTTTATAATTATAATTATTAGATAAATTATTATAAATAATTTAGAATTTAATATAAAGAATAATACTAAATTTTTTCTAATTTAAATTAAAAAATATTCTTATATCTTGATTTAGAAAAAAGTAGTTGAACCTAAATTAGAGAATATATTATAAATTAAATAAGAAAATAATATTATATATTACTTTTAAAGATACATTTTGACTTAAGTCAGAAAATATATTTTAAATACTATAGAAATTACAGTAATATTATATATAATTATAATTTTAGTAAATCTGTTAAGCTTCTTTTTAAATACAAAGCTTAATTATAGAAGGCTCGCCTGACTTAATAAGTAGTTTAAAACTTGGCAGGTGAGCTTTTGAAATTAGAAAAACTATTTATAAGTCTTATATAAGCAGGCTCAGGGTTGTCTTGGCACGAGCTGAGCCGGGCAATCCTGAGCTTTTTGGACGAGCCTTGCCATGTCTATTAAAAACTCCTGCATTGACAAGAAACTTAGAAATTCCTGGTTAAATATAATAATAATTAATATATATAATATAAATCCAGAATAGTCTGAGTAAAACAGAACTCTCTAATTATAAAAAAATAGAGAACTGGATCTAAGTCATGTATAAATACTTAAGTAAATATTTATTAATAAAATTAGAAGAATATAATTTAATATATTTTTTAAATATACTATTTTATAAAAGAACTAGTACTGAATCCTGGAGTTTTTAGTTAATATATTTAATAATACTAATAATATAGATACTATATTATCTATTACTAAGAAGCCCCTAGATATATAGATAGTTAAAATTCTAGAAAATATTATCTGATAAGAATTAATTTTTTAATATAAGATTAGACAGGAAGATATCAAGGACCTAATTATTTTTTTTTATAATAATTATTTTCTAAAATTTATTTTAAATATAAAATAGTATCGGAGACAAGTACTTCTCAATATTATTAAGAAAATATAGATAGACTTTAATAAATATAAAATACTAAATTAATATTAAAAGAATAAGATAAATCATCTACTATAAAATATAATTAAAAAGATATTATCTATTTTTAATTTAAGTCAGAAAGTATTAATTATTATATATAAGATTTTTTTTAAACTATTGATATTTACTGTCTTGATAATATAAGACTTAAAATTCTATTTATATTAAAAGTAAATAAACAGCTAGTCTACTAATTAAATTATAATAGAATATTTTTATTATTTATACTTGATTTGTGGAGACTCAAAATCAAGAAGAAATAATAAGTTTTTACTGTTATAAAAAATACTAAAAATTAGTTTTATTAGTTCTTTAATATCTCTGTTAATTATATTAATTAAATTATTTTTTTTAAAATAAGATAAGATATACAAGCTTTTTAGTAAATACTATAAGATAAGCTATAGTATTAAGTACTTTAATTTTATTATTTATAATAATATTATTATTTTAAAATTATATAAGGCAAGTTCAACCCACTTCTGTAATATTAAGATAAAGAAAATTCTAACTTAAACTAAAAGATTTAGAATATAAAAATCTGTAAATTCTTTAAATAAATAAATTTAATATTTAATAATAAATACTGATTTATATCAAGTACTGATTGGTCAAGAATTCTATAAATACTAATATCTTGAAATATTAAAGTATAACTATTTTTAACTCTCTGATAACTATATATTTAGAGAAATATTACTTTTTCTATTAATTATATTATAAATATAAATAAAGTATATCTTCAGATAGCGGAGACTAGATTTCTTATTAAAAATATCTAAATTAATATATTATATTATCTTTAGATAATTTATTTAATATAATACAGAAGCCTATCTAACATGGTAAATATAAATAAATTTAATAAAAAAAATTTAAGATCTGCTTGTTAAAATACTGAAATATATTTTAATTTAATATTTTTTTATCTAGAGCTTTTTAAAAAAAAAGAGAAGTAATTTTACAGACTTTTAAATAATTTATTAAAGTCTGAAAATTCTTGATTAATTATACTGTTCCTGACAGCTAAATAAATTAATATATAAAATTAAATAAAAAAAATAAAACAGCTATAACTTTTATCTGTAATCTCTAGAATATAATTACTTATAATAATTAGTAGAGAAATAAGAAATTAAAGAAAAATATATATATTATCTTTTTAACTTAAGATAAAAATATTATATTAATAATAATAGCTTGTATTATTTTTTACAGAAAATATAATTATAATTTCCGGGAAAGAGTAGAAAATTTACTTCTTTATATTATATTACAGATACTGGATATTAATTATATAATATTATATATAATTTACAGGACCTAGCATGCGTGAAAATATATATTATTATAATAATTTAACTATAATTATAAGTTTTTTATCTTAAGTTAAAAATATATTATTAATATATATATAAACTTGTTAATTAGTCTCCTGGTTATTATTTATATATCTTATTATAAAATTAATTTTAATAAGAATAAGTTACTTATAAATTATTAAATCTTAATAAGTTCTGCAGTAAAGTAAGACTTTAATAATAAAATAAATATATTTAATATAATGTAGAGCTACTGGACCCTGAAATAAAAAATATTAAATATTTTAAAAATAAATTTCTACAAGTATACTAGAGCAAAAATTAAGAAAGTTTCTGATTTAATCTTGAATAAGATAAGTCTATATTCTAATTTAAAATAGAAATATTTTATTTAATAAAGAATAGATAGACTAGTATAAAAATATAGATTAACTAGTTATATATATTATAATTCTGAAAAGTCATGGAATATGTTCTGAAATTAATAATTTTAATAAAAACTTATCTTTCTTTATACTAGATTAAAAAAAATATTAATAATTAGATTTTATTTTATTAAAAAGACTCAGCTTCCGTATTACTGTTTCTTGTATAAATAAAAAAATAAACTTAAGTATATAAAATATTTTTAGATACTAGATTAGAGATTTTATAAATTAATTTAATAAAAAGAAAAAATTGTTGAAAGTAAAGATAATAAAGAGTCTAGTAATAAAGATTTTAATAATAATAATAATACTGAAAATACTAAATAAAATTTTTAAAATAAGTTAAATAAATCCCTAGACTGCTTAATTACTGAACTAAAAAGATTTTTAAGAAATATTCAGAATAAATAGTTAAATATAAAAATAAAAAAAATATTATAGTTATTAGCACTAGAGGCCAGACAAAGAAATTTTATAATGATAAAGAAAATAAAGATAGCTAAAAATAATATAAAAAAAATAATTTATTATATAAAAATAATTTCTTGTATATAATAAATAATAATTATTAATTTAAAATAAGATATTATTTTAAAAATAAAAACTTAAAATATTTTTATATTGTATAACTTCTGATTTAAGTCAAAATAGGATTATGGTTAGATAGATATAGTATATATATATATATTATATATATATATATATACTCAGCACTATCGCCCTATAAGGCAAGTAAAATCTAGAAGTTAATATTATATTTTATTCTAATAATTAATAATTATATATCTTATTCTATTATATATATAATTATTTTTTTATATTATTATATTTCTGGTATCTCTATAATAGTTTTATTATAATAATTATTATAAATCAATATCTTATATTATACTAGAAAATAATTCTGAAGACTACTTTCTTATTCCAGTAGTATTTAAAAATTATATTTTATAAAAGAGGATTAGAAATGGTAGAACTTATTTAAAAAATATTAGTTTTTTTATTTATAAAATAATAATTTTATATATATAAAATAACAGCTTGAATTCTATTATATTATAATATTTATATTATATAAATAGATTATAAAATAAATTACTAGTATTATTATTATTTTATACTATAATAATATTTATATTTAATTATTAATTTACACATGATACTTCTATCTTAAGTTAGAAAAGTTCGTGTAGCTGTATTACTGTATATAAAATATATAAATATTTCTAAAGAAATATAGAAATAATATTTCTATATATATATAATTAAATTAAGAATATATCTTATATAATAATATCTTATATTTTTTTAAAGAATAGGATCTTTCTTTATAGTTTGATTTATTATTTTATATATTACTTATACTATGGCTATCTTATTATCTATTTTTATTATTTTAGATTTTTTATTATATCTGGAGTTTAATAGTCCAAGATTATCTTTAATAAATTTATTAAATAATATTTCAGTTATTATAATAACCCTAATCTCATATTATTTAAGAAGAATTAAATTAAAATATAGTTCTTATTTTTAATAATATAATATTGATAACCATAAAGTTTTTTTATATTAATAATATTTAATAAGATCTGTAAAACTTTTCTAATATATATATTTCTAATAAAGAAAACATGATATTAATAAATCTCTAATATAGAATTATTTTAATAAAGTTATTATAGATTCTCTTAAAAAATAGTTTTATAATATATTTATTATTATTAACTTGTCAGTCATCCTTTTTATAAATAAGATTTTATTTTAATATAAATTTATTATTTTAAATTAAAATCTTGTTTTTTCAAGAATTTTAATATATAGAATTAACTTAATTTATAGAAGATATAACTATAAATAAATCTTCTTATTTATTTATTAATATATATAAATCTTAAAATTAAGATATATACCTGATAATTTAAAAAAGTCTATTTTTAAATTTATTCTTACTAGATAATTATTATTTATAACTATTAAATATATATAATTTTAATAACTTTTTTTAATAATTACAGGACTAAGATCTCTGGATCTTTTAAACTACTAATAAATTTATAAATATCTTTTTTAAAAGATAAATAAATTAAAAGTAATTTAATTAAGCCAGCTTTTATTCTATAAAAGAATATTATTTATAATAAATAGATAGACAAGTTTATAATAAAATTTATTTATTATAATTACTGTATACTTTATTAATTCAGCCTGGAAGTATTATAAGATATTACTAGATTTTAAATTTTTAAATATAATTTATACAGGTAATAATCTGGTTTATATAATTCTTAGACTTTTTAAATAATAAAGTCTTACTGATTATGTTGTTATTATTATTATAAATAATATATATAATAATATTACTATAATAATCCAAGTTTAAAAATATATTAAAAAAAAGTTTTAAAATATACTTTTTTATAATTTATTCAAGAATTAATTATATTAGAATATTTATAATTTTTAGTTTATATTTCCTGTCTTGTACATGTATTATAGCTAGTTTTTAAAAAATTATTATTATATCTTTCTGTTCAGGCAGAGAATGATAATATTAAAATTATATAAAATAAAAAAAATCTTTTTTTTAGATTTTAAAATAAACTTCCTACTATAATTTTAAAGATATATTCTAATTTAAGTTAAAAAGTCCTTCAATATCTATACTAATAATATATAGATTTATAAACTTTGTAAATATATAAATATAAGTTTTATAGAATAAATAATTTTTTAAAGATTATATAAAAATCCTGCTAAGCTTCTACTATATTAGAATTATTAAATTTAATAAAATTTAATATATTTTATATTACAGCAAGCTGTATATTTGAAACTTATTATTAATAGTTATATTATAGAAGAGTTAATTATTATAAGTTATCTATAGTTATTAATAGAAGAATAGTAGTAATTAATATATTTTTTTAAACTTTTATATTTATTTTATGTATTCACACTTGCTTTATTTAAAATTAAAGAATTAATAATTTATAAAGTATTTAAAGTATATAATTCTCTTTTTAATTATCTAGAGGATACTTAATATTATAAAGAAAATATGTTTAATAGAAATAATAGCTTTATAAAAATCTTGAATATATATTAAATAAAGTGAGATTTTATTACAGTTAAATTTATAATAATTAAGATTATTTATATATATTTGTAATAATTCTTGTACTAGATCTAAAATTATAGATTTTTAATACTTTTTAAATAGCAGGATCTAACCTATGATTATAGTTTAGTTTATAAGAAAATTCTGGAAGATCTTTATTTAAAATATAAGTTATAATACTAGAATTAGTTTAAATTAATATATTCAGAAAACTTATCTTCATCTTATCTTGCAAATCTGATTAATTAATTAAAATATTTTATTTATATTAAATTTATAATGACTAAAGATTTTATCCCTGAAATTAAATAATATTTATAGAAAGGACTAATTTAAATTAAAAATATTCTTTAATATTAGAAAATAAACCAGGATTAATTTCCTATTCTTAGTTATATAATATAGGATTTTCTTGTAGTTTTTATTAGTAAAGTTAGAATTAAATAACTTTTTAATTTTATTTAAGATATATATTATTATTACTATAATTATCTTTTTTTAAATATTATTAAAATCTTAATACTTCAGATGTATAAAGAAAGATTTTAATTATAAAATAAATTTAAGTATATTCTAGATAATATAACTTTATCTGATTTTTTATAAATATTATATTTATAGAGATACTAGTTATAGAAGATAAATATCTTAAATCTCTTAATTATAAAATAAATAATACAAATGAATATTATGATAATATTAATACTAATAATATTTTTAGTAATGATAGTAATAGTAATAATAATAATAAAGATATTTAGATTATTTAATATAAATTAAATTTAATTTCTATATCTTTTTTAAAACTTTAGTATTATTATGAGTTCCACGGATACCAGCTTAATATTAATTTTATAATTATAATTATTAGATGAATTACTATGAATAATTTAGAATTTAATATAAAGAATAATACTGAATTTTTTCTAATTTAAGTTAAAAAATATTCTTATATCTTGATTCAGAAAAAAGTAGTTGAATCTAAATTAAAGAATATATTATAAATTAAATAAGAAGATAATATTATATATTACTTCTAAAGATATATTTTGATTTAAGTCAGAAAATATATTTTAAATATTATAGAAATTATAATAATATTATATATAATTATAATCTTAGCAAGCCTGTCAAGCCCCTTTTCAAATATAAAGCTTAATTATAAAAGATTTATCTGATTTAACAGATAGCTTGAAACTTGATAGATGAGTTTTTAAAATTAGAAAAACCGCCCGCGAGCCTTATATAAGCAGGCTCAGGGTTATCTTGGCACGAGCTGAGCCGGGCGATCCTGAGCTTTTCAGACGAGCCTTGCCATGTCTAGAATAAAGTAGGAAGCTATATACACTTATATTATACTTATATATTTCTTAGTAAATTTATACTTGATCTCTAGAAGGATTCAGAAAGATCTACTATAAGGATTCTGTTAGATTAAATACTGTAGATACTGGTATTAAAGATAATATATTATATTAATCTAATTTATTATAAAGTAAGCTAATAAAGGATAGAGATATTATTATATATATTAAAGACTAAGATTAAAATATTTCTTTATAATATATAAAATTATCTTCTGCAGGAGTATTATATCTTTAATAAATATTAGAATCTTTTCTTTTTTATTTATATCTAAATTATATTTTCTTATAATTTTTCAGATACTCTGGAACCAAAGATAATTAATAATTAATTTTAAAGGAAAATAAATTCTTATTCTAATTTTTCTTATTTACTAACTGAATATATCATTTATTAGCTCTTCTATAAGCTTTTCATAATATTAGAAAAATGATTTCCAGTCTATATTCAGAGTCTTAAATTTCTTAATACTCTTAAGTTTTTAACTATTTTTGTCCAGCCATAACCACAGATATTAATAAATAAATAGAGTTAATTTCTTTTATCTAATATTAGAAAGTGTAATCACTGGATCAGCTTATTTATAATCTAGTTATACTGACGCCCTGTATTTCTTTTCTCTCTTTTAATAATATTTAATTATTTATTAGCCTGTACTTAATACTTCTATATAATTATACAGAATTTTAATATACTGTTCCCATCAGTCTTCTATCCGCGTAATATCCTTTCTAGTACTATCTATATAACTGTTATTATTACTGTCTGATAATATCTTAATATCTAAATTAATATTAAGATCTATGTCAGAATCACTAGCAGAATTATAATTATAATAATTATTATTACTAGGGCTAGTATCTGAATACTTATCTTATTTTATAATATCTACTAAAGAAATTAATTTTTAAGATTTCTTCTGGAAATATCTTTTTTCTGAATAATAAATATAACTAGTACTAATAACTATGTTATCTTTTCTAAAGCTGCAGTCTAAGTCTATATTCACACAGTTTAGAAAAAAAAATTCTTTATTAGTCTCATGAGACTTTCTTCCTGAAGACTTCTACTTAGAGTAATTCTGACAGGTTCAACTCTTACCTCTTCAGCGAGTGGGTAGAGACTTATTAGAATCTGTAATATCTATAATATCCATCTGGAAACCAACACTTGCAGCATTATCTGAGTCTAGGCAGAAAGACACATTACTAGCAGTTCTGTCATTATTGTTGTTGCTGCTGTGGCCAGTATCATGATGTCATGGGCGGCAAGCCATGGTTCAAGGAAAGGAGTCAGGTGACTGGTCTACTGAAAAGATAGACCAGAAAAAGATAAAATTATAAGGTAAGTAGTAATAACAGCAGACAGATAATATAGAAAGATAAAATGGCTGAGAAACATAGACAGGAAAAAAGAGAGAGGGGAGGAGTATCATTTATAAGAGAAAAAATAACTGCTCCGGGGAGGGAGATGCTTTACTCTAAAGAGAGCCATTTTCGGCTCCCTCAGAGGCTAACCTTGAAAGGTGAAAATAAGTATTGCTGTAATTTATTCAATAAAGTGCTAAGAATAGACAGTGTCTTACTGCGGGAACTTAGTTAGCAGTACTGGTGCCTCTCACATGCCAGGAACCTGGTGTGTGGCTGAGATAGAGTTATTATATATACGGCGGCTAAGTCAGCGGATAGGCTGGAGCAGCTGTTTTTAGTATCATTTGCGGCCGAAAAAGACAGCTCCAGCCCAAACTGAAATTCTAAATTAGTATTATTCTCTGATAACAGAAAAGAATTTGATTTTTAATCTATATTATATTAAAAAGCTTCATTCTCAGGATTCAGAAGAAATAAATATAGTGTACTAAAATTCTTATAATTAATAAAGATTAGTATTATTATTATAAAAATAATTTATTTAAATTCTACTGATTTTGCAGCAGCCCACTGTGCCATATTCTGATTATATAAATAATATATTTTATTAATAATTATTATTCTAAATATTTTATTAAATCTTTTTAATTAGAGATAGTTAGACATGGCAAACGGGCGAGCCGGGCGAGCTTTAGGGGGGTCAGCTGTTTGCCTGTTCAAGCTTCGAGCTCTGATTAGCCAGGCTCGGCTCAGCGTTGACACTCATCGATGGGTGAGAGGACTTGCCTGTGAAGACTTATAAAGACTTATTAAAAGATTTAAGATATATATTCTTATTAACTTAAGTTAGAATATGCCAAGAGATCTATTCTAATTAATTATATAGTTTTCCAGATATATATTTAATACAGGAGATATCATGGAGCAAATCTGATTATATTTATTTAAACTTTATAAATTAATATTATATTATTTATACAAACTATTTGCTTGTTCACTCCGGGATTTAATATTATATATATATCTGCTTATATAATCACACACTAGAATTTAAAGTTAGAAATATTTTTTTTTTTAAATATAATCTTTTTTCTTATATAATTTTTTTATTTTCTTATAATTATCTTACATTTTCAGTCTAAATTTACTATTTTTAATTTCCCGGTATCATATTTCCTATTTTCTAATTTAAGTTAAAAGTTAAAATAATAACTTAATATTTAGTATGGAGGTACTTATTATATAATTAAATTAGTTTAATTATTATTATTTATATATTTATTTACAGGCTTATAAGAATTTATTACTGTACTATTCTAGTATATATAGCCAGAAAAAACAATATTCTAGTATTATTTATTTATATTTATATTTTTTTATATATGGATGTATATTCCTGGTATAAATTCTTAAGTTTTTAAATTATTTTATTAATATTAAAGATTATTCTCTATACTATCCTAGTACAGGAAATTAAAGCTTTTAATTTAAATTAGAAGATATTATACTAAGTAATATTTTTTAAACTTTTAAAAATAATATGAAAGCGCAAAATTATAGTAATAAATAAAAAAATCTAATAAATAATCTAGATTAAGAATTTCTGTATTGACAAGGAACTTAGAAATTCCTGGTTAAATATAATAATAATTAATATATATAATATAAATTTAGAATAGCCTGAGTAAGACAGGATTTTCTAGTTATAAAAAAATAGAAAACTAGATCTGAGTCATGTACAAATACTTAAATAAATATTTATTAATAAAATTAAAAGAATATAATATAATATATTTTTTAAATATATTATTTTATAAAAGAACTGGTACTGAATCCTGGAATTTTTAACTAATATATTTAATAATATTAATAATATAAATATTATATTATCTATTATTAAGAAGCCTCCAGATATATAAATAATTAAAGTTTTAGAAAATATTATCTGATAAGAATTAATTTCTTAGTATAAAGTTAGATAGGAAGATATTAGAAACCTGATTATTTTTTTTATAATAATTATTTTCTAAAGTTTATTTTAAATATAGGACAGTATCAGAGATAAGTATTTCTTAATATTATTAAGAAAATACAGGCAGACTTCAGTAAATATAAGATGTTAAATTAATATTAAAAAAATAAGATAAGTCACCTACCATGAGATATAATTAAAAAGATATTATTTATTTCTAACTTAAGTTAGAAGATACTAATTATTATATATAAGATTTTCTTTAGACTATTAATATTTACTGTCTTGATAATATAAAATCTAAAATTCTATTTATATTAAAAATAAATAGGCAGCTGGTCTACCCAGCTAGATTATAATAAAATATTTTTATTATTTATATTTAATCTATAAAGAATTAAAAAATAAAAAGATATAATAAGTTCTTACTATTATAAAAAATATTAAAAACTAGTTTTATTAGCTCTTTGGCATCTCTGTTAATTATATTAATTAAATTATTTCTTTTCTGAAGTAAGATAAGATGTGTAAGCTCTTTAGTAAATATTATAAAATAAATTATAATATTAAGTATTTTAATTTTATTATTTATAATAATATTATTATTTTAAAGTTATATAAGACAAGTTTCATCTATTTCTATAATATTAAGATAAAGAAAATTCTAACTTAAACTAAAAGATTTAGAATATAAAGATCTGTGAATTCTTTAAATAAATAAATTTAATATTTAATAACAAGTACTGACTTATGTCAAGTACTGATTAATTAAGAATTTTATAAATACTAATATTCTGAAATAGTAAAGTATTCTAGAGATTATTTTTTTCTACTTCTAAGAATATTAAAAAAAGATAATTAAAATATAATTATCTCTGACTTCCTAATAATTATATATCTGGAGAAATATTATTTTTTTATTAATTATATTATAGATATAGATAGAGTATATCTTCAGATAATAGAAACTAGATTTCTTGTTAAAAATATCTGAGCTAATATATTATATTATTTTTAAATAATTTATTTAATATAATATAGAAGTCTATTTAATATAATAAATATAAATACATTTAATAAAAAAAGTCTAAGATCTGCTTGTTAAAATACTAAAGTATATTTTAGTTTAATACTTTTTTATCTAGAGTTTTTCTGAAAAAAGAAAAGTAACTTTATAGACTTTTAGATAATTTACTGAAATCTAAAAATTTTTAATTAATTATATTATTCCTGAGAGCTAAGTAAATTAATATATAAAATTAAATAAAAAAAGAAAAGAATAAAATAACTATAATTTTTATCTGTAATCTCTAGAATATAATTACTTATAATAATTAGTAAAGAGATAAGAAGTTAAAGAAAAATATATATATTATCTTTCTAATTTAAGACAGAAATATTATACTAATAGTAATAACTTATATTATTTTCTATAGAAAACATAATTATAATTCCTGGAGAAAAATAAAAAACTTATTTTTTGATATTATACTACAAGTACTGGATATTGGTTGTACAGTATTATATATAATTTATAAAATCTGGTATATATAGAAATATGTACTATTATAATAATCTAACTATAATTATAAGTTTTTTATTTAAGTTAGAAATATACTACTAATATATATATAGACTTATTAATTAGTTTTCTGGTTATTATTTATATATTTTATTATTAAAATTAATTTTAATAAGAATATGTTGCTTATAAATTACTGAATTTTAATAAATTCTATAGTAAAATAAAACTTTAATAATAAAATAAATATATTTAATATAATATAAAGTTATCAGATTCTGAAATAAAAAATACTAAATATCTTGAAAACAGGTTTCTATAAGTATACTATAACAAAAACTAAGAAAATTTCTGATTTAGTCTTGAATGAGATAAGTCTATATTCTAATTTAAAATAAAAATATTTTATTTAATAAAAAATAGATAGACTAGTATAAAGATATAGATTAACTAGTTATATATATTATAATTCTAAAAAGTCATGGAATGTATTCTGAAGTTAATAATTTTAATAAAAACTTATCTTTTTTTATACTAGATTAAAAAAATATTAATAATTAGATTTTATTTTACTAAAAAGGCCCAGCTTCTATATTATTATTTCTTATATAAATAAAGAAATAAACTTAAGTATTTAAAATATTCTTAGATACTAGATCAGAGACTTTATAGATTAACTTAATAAAAAGAGAAAAATTATTAAAAGTAAAGATAATAAAGAGTCTAGTAATAAAGATTCAGATAATAATAATAATATTAAAGATACTGGATAAAATCTTTAAGATAAGTTAAATAAATCCCTAGATTATCTAATTACTAGACTAAAAAAATCTCCAGAAGATATTCAGAATAAATAATTAAATATAGAAATTAAAAAAAATATTATAATTACTAGTATTAGAGACTAGATAAAGAAATCTCACGGTAACAGAGAAGATAAAAATAACTAAGAATAATATAAAAAAAAGTAGTTTATTATATATAAATAGTCTCTTATATATAATAAATAATAATTATTAACTTGAAATAAGATACTATTTTAAAGATAAAAACTTAAAGTATTTTTATATTATATAATTTCTGACGTAAGTTAAAACAGGGCCATGGTTAGGTGGATATAATATATATATATATAATATATATATATATATACTCAGTACTATCACCCTATAAGGCAAGTAAAATCTAGAAGTTAATATTATATTTTATTCTGATTATTAATAGTTATATATCTTATTCTATTATATATATAATTATTTTTTTTATATTATTATATTTCTGGCATCTCTATAATAGTCTTATTATAATAACTATTATAAATTAATATTTTATATTATACTAGAGAATAATTCTGAAAATTATTTTCTTATCTTAATAATATTCAAGAATTATTTTCTATAAAAGAGGATTAGAAATGGTAAAATCTATTTAAAAAATATTATTTTTTTTATTTATAAAGTAATAATCTTACATATATAAAATAACAGTTTAAATTTTATTATATTATAATATTTATATTATACAGATAGATTATAAAATGAATTACTAGTATTATTATTATTTTATACTATAATAATACTTATATTTAATTATTAATTTACACATGATACTTCTATCTTAAGTTAGAAAAATTCGTGTAGCTGTGTTACTGTATATAAAATATATAAATATTTTTAAAGAAATATAAGGATAATATCCCTATATATATATAATTAAATTAAGAATATATCTTATATAATAATATCTTATATTTTTTAAAGGATAGATGTCAAACCCTAGGATCGCTTCCCTGTTCCTGTTAGCTTAGCTTCACTGGTATACATACCGTCAAACTGGATCGAGGTGGTATCAGACTGATAGTCTATCTAAGATAACTAGTCTTAAATAAGAGAAGAAAAGTAAGGCCAGATAATATTATATAATTATTTATAAGTAAGTACAGACAAGTATTATATTATTAAACTTCTAAAGATAGATTACTTAAAGACAAGTAAATTAAGCATGAAGAATAGAATTAATTAAATATATAAATAAGTATCTTTATATATCTTATTCTCTGTATACTAAGTAGTATACTTTTTTATATACTATATATTATATACTATATACCTGTCTATGTACTATTTTATATACTTATAATTATATAATATATAGCTGTCCTGGGTATTATAAAAGTAATCCGGGATTCTTCTTAATAAAAGTTTTTATTTACTTAAGCTTTATCTTTATTAGTACTTTCTACTTAATAAGTCTATCTTACTAGTAGATTAATTAATAGAAGTCTATAACATTACTCTTCCTTCTTCAAGATTTCTTGTTCTTAAGAAATATAAAGATATATATTTCCCTGTAAATTTATCTAAGTCTTTTAGTTTCTTTTCTTTTCTTAGAATAGATTAATATGCCAAAATATAATAAATATACTAATAATAAGTATTTGACTAATAGAATTAAAAGCTCTAGTTATTCTGTTAATATTTTATATAACTTTTATTTTACTCAAGATAAGATTTATATCATAAATTTAACTGTTTAAAATAAGAAGTATTTAATCTGTATCTTACATAGTTACAAGTATAAAAAATAGTTTTATAATAATCAAGAATGGGATAAGCTTAAATAAAGTAAATAAAAGATTATAGCTAATCTTAAGGTGGCCTAAAAATAGTTTATATAATACTTTAAAAAGATAAATCAGGTAATGGTAAAGATTATTTATTTATAAAAGTATTAACAGTTCTTAAAGAATCATAGTAGTTGGATATTAAATCATGACTTAAATATATTAGAGTAATTAAATAAGAAGAATCTTTCAAGTACTAAAAATCTCTGAAAGCTGGAATATCTGGCTAATAAATATAATATTATTTAATTTATTATTATATTAGATAATTCTAATTTAATTTAGTTAGTTAGTTCTCCTTTTTTCTAGATAAACTTTAATCTATTTACTAGTAATACTATTTCATAAGCTAGTAATAACCTATCAGATTCTTAATAAATTCTTATATATTTTCTGAGATATTATAGCCTTTCTATTTTATTAAATAATGTAATTTACTGCTAATTTTCTTGTAATCTAAGATTTTTTTAATTTTATATTCTTATTTAGTATTATTATTAATTTCTATATTTTCTATAATTTTAGTATTTTTCGGTGCAGGTTCCAATAATGAGATATAAAATACTAGATAAATTTTATTTATTAATTTTAGTAGTCTTAACTTATAATTAACTAGTCTTTTCTTTTCTTTGATAATAAATAGTCCTAGTTTATAATAATTAAGCTTCTGGCTTAGTTATTTTATCTTAATATTTTAGTAAAGTAAGAATACTTTCTTTCTTTTTTTTAAATCAGGTTTCTTTCCGTGTTGGTGATTATAGTAGATTTTATTTTATAGATTTATAAATTTAATATCTCAGGATAACTGGATATATATATATCCTGTAAATATAATAATATCTTTGGTTATATTAGTAACTAGTTATTTTCTTAATAGTGTTTCCAGGAATCTTGGATAATAATTATAATTAATATAAAATAATAAAACTCTAATTATTAAGTGATTAGTATTATTATACAAGAACTGTACTATAGATAATAAGTCTATTTAATTATTTTATTAATAGTTAATATAATATCTTAAGTATTACTTAATTATCTGATTAATCCTTTCTATTTATCTGTTTATTTATGGGTGATAAGCTGTTATTATTTATTTTTTAATTTTTATAAGATCTGTAAGTAATCTCTAGAATTTTAAGATAAATAGCTTATTTTTATCTAATATAATATATTTTAGTATTCTATGATTTATAATAATATTTTCCAAGAATAATTCTGTTATTTATATTATTATTATTATTATCTTGCTTAGTATAAGATAAATATATTTAATAAAATAATTAGTAATAACTGTGATAGTATTATATCTTTTTAATTCAGGTAATAGACTAATAAAATTAATTATTAATTACTTTTATAACTATTATAATGTCTTCTATATTTATATCTATTTATAAAGTTAATATTTTACAGGCTTATCTCTAATACATATCTTATATTATCTAATATAATTATATACTTTTTATCTAAGGTTCAGAATATAATAATTTCTAGTAATTAGTTCTATGGTTTTTTCAATTCTTAAGTATCCCTTAAGTAGTTTATTATAATATATAACCATGATTTCTGTTCTTATACTGGTCAGTATAAAGATTAGTTTGTAGAAATAAGCTAATTCTTTTTTATTAATAATAATCTTTTCTAGTAAGCTCCTGCTTATTTCTTGAAATATTTTATCTTCTTTAATAATATCAATTAATTATTTAGTCAGATTATTATTAATCTCCAGTATTACTGCAAGATTAGCTTTATTATAGCTGATTAATCTGTCTTTATTCTATTTTAAAATAGCTGGTTCAATAATCTTTTCTCTTATTTTATAATCTAGTCTATAATTTAATATATTTATATATCTGTTTTCTATTTCCTTGCAGTATATAATATAGAAATTATATTATAATAAGATTTCTACTTATCTTGCCTGTCTTTTAGTCAATTCTTTAATTATTATAAAATAAATCAAGTTCTTATAATTTATTTTTATAATAATAATATATTTTACTTCTTCAAGATAGATTTTTTATTACTTAAATACTACTATTATAACTAGTAATTCTTTATTATAAATATCATAATTGAGTTCTACCTGAATTAATTTTCTTAAGTAAAATATAATTAGTCTTAGTTTTTTATTATTTTCTAGCTGTGTTATATATATATTAATAATATAATTTAATATATTAGTTTTAATAATTATTTTCTTTTTAAGATTATGCTGTACCAGCACTAGTAATATAATAAATTAATATTTAATATCTTTAAATATATACTGCTGCGGTTCTTTCCATCTGAATTCTTGTATTTTTCTTATAAGTTTAAATAATAGTATTATGTAGATGGTATACCTGTTTATAAATTATTAATAGTAATTAATTAGTTTAATAAATTATTAAAATTTTTTCAGATTTTTAGGTTAAAGCTAGTCCTTAATAACTTATACTTTAGTTTATTTAATATAAATTTTTTTTATAGATATCCAATATCTCAGGAATTCTATTTTTTATATATAGAATTCACATTTCTTCAGTTTATATTATAAGTAGTATAAGTATAGTTTATATAATATAAGTCTTATATATCTTACATATTCTTCCTTAATTTTTAAGAAGATTAGAATATTATCTAAGTAAATAATTATAAATCTGTTGAAGTATTCTTCTAGTATCTTATTAATATATTACTGAAATAATACAGGTGCATTAGTAAGTCTGAATAATATAATTAAATATTTAAAGTATCTATATTTTATTCTGAATATAGTTTTCTATTCTTTACTTTCTATAATATATATATAATAATATGTATCTGTAATATTAAGCTTAATAAACTACTTTACTTTCTATATCTTATCTTAGATTTCTGAGATTAAAAGTAAAAAATATTAATCTTTAATCATAATTATATTAAGTAGTTGGTAATTTATATATAACTATAAATTATTATTCTTTTTTAATATAAAAAAAATATTATATCCTGCGGATGACTTTGACAGTCTGATATTATCTTTAATTAATTAGTTATTAATATATTCTTATAACACCTGTGATTTCTTTTTAAATATTAGATAAATTTTTTTATATACCAGTGACTTTCTTTTTTTAATAGAGATAGTATGGTTATACTTTCTATATTAAGATAATTTAGATTATTCCAGCTATTTAAACAGATTCTTGAATCTTTTATATTGTAGTAAAATATATAAGTTACTTTTAGTTATAGCTAGAAGTTCTTATGAATTCTTTAGTCTTATATTAATATGCTTAGATCCCTGTCTGTCTTGAATTTCTTAATTTATATTATTAGATCTATATTTCTATGTATAAATCTCTTATTATCTTATATTATTAGTTTTAAGTTCTTACTTTTAGTTTTCTGGCTTTATAGCTTGATATATATAAGTCTAATCTCTATTAATATTACTTAGACATAGCTTATAATATTTTTATAATATATCTAGTATTTATCCCGGTAAGTATACTAGTTTATTAATTTATAATAATTTTATTACTATTAATATCTGTTCCATGATTTCTGAGATATTACTTTTTTTTAAATTTCTTATAGTATCTGGTATACTAGGCTTCTGTAGTATTTTTAATCTTTTTATAAATTATTTAATCTTTATTTTAATCTTATATTATATAGTAGATTATATAAATCTAGATCCTATATCTAGTCTTTAATAGTATTATTTTTAGTAGTTATAATTCATAAATTAAAGATTCTCAGTCTTTTAATTAATTTATGGGTTATGATTCCTGAGCCATAGAATTCTTAATATAATATTATACTATTCTAATAGTATTATATTAAAATTTATATATTTAAAGTAATTTATTACAGTTATAGACATGGTTCCTGACTT
Organism: Aspergillus piperis CBS 112811; assembly: GCF_003184755.1. NCBI lineage: Eukaryota > Fungi > Ascomycota > Eurotiomycetes > Eurotiales > Aspergillaceae > Aspergillus > Aspergillus piperis. The sequence goes on along the minus strand of NW_020291614.1, from coordinate 298,918 downwards.
GATTATTAATATAAGAATTTCTAGGTTTTTTTTATTTAGTCTTATAATCAGTTCTAGTTTTTCTTTCTATTTTTTAAATATCTCTAGTTGCTGCATAAATTATGGATTTATAAAGTTTCTAATTATACTAGAATTTATTAATACTTGAGCTAGTTAATCTAGCATAATTATCTGGATTTTTAGATATTTTCCTAATTTAGTAACTACTAACTGTTAGTCTGACTAATTAGATTTCAGTAGTTTTAAATATTCTTGTAGAAATCTTAAGTTTTTTATTTTTATTATATAATATATTATATATTAATTATTGAAATATATTATCCAGTGTATTATATTATGGTATAAATACTGTTTATATTCTATATATAAATAACTAAAGTTAAGATATAAATAATAATTACTTCTGGCTTTTATTACTTCTGGTACTTTTAGTCAGTATCCTGTAATATATTTCTGATTATAATATAAAGAATATATATTTATATAATATATAATTTAAGAGAGTTTATTATATTTCTAGTATCCTTTCCTTCTCTTAAAATATTTATATAAGTATTTTTTATAATTATATTAAAAGTCTGGTCCAGCCACTCTTATCTTTTAACTGACTTTAAATAAATGGTAGTAATAATCTGTATTATCTTATTTATATATTAGATAAAACTCTGGATAATAAGAGTATTTTTATAAATATAATTCCTAATTTTTATTCTATATTTTCTAATATCTTAAGTTTTAATATAGATAATACTGCATGATTTTCTTAAGTCAGATAAAATCATGTCAGATTCTCTTTAAATTTTTTCATAATATAATTTAATTAATAAAAGATATTATCTTTATTATCTTCTTAATTTTTTTTATTTTTATCCTGTTGCGTCGGGCATGGTTTATTAATTTTTAATAAGAATTTTTCTAGGATATCAGGTATTTTACTGAGTTTTTTTTTATTAAATCTAAGATCTTCTAGTTAAGTACTATACTCTTTATCTAAAGAATCAAACTTATTTTAAATTATATCAGAATATTTATTCTCTAGAGCTGACTTATTGCTATTATTAATCTCCGTAGACTAATTAAATAGTTTAAATAGTTAATAAGTTTCTTATGATTCTGTTAATACTGTTAATTTATCTATATTAATTTATTATTTTAACTAGTTCTGATATATCCTGCTTACTAGTACTAATAATTATTCTTATTATATAATTTATAGTTTTTTATTACTTAATAATTTAGTTTCTGTCTGGATTTTTATAATATTATAAATTTCTCTAGCCTGGTTTTTATTAATAGCTCTTAACTATTTCTAAGATTATTATTATTTTTATCTATAGTTCTTTGACTGATGACCTGTCTTACTGTAATTAAAGTATAAATAATTTTTTTTATATCTTTTAAGCTTCTCTTTAAAAATTTTATTTAATTAAGTCTAATACTATGTTGTATCCAGCTCTATTAGTTTTAGTTTATAAAAATTCTTATATTCCAGGCTTCTAGGTTATGCTGGTTATTTATTATTAATCTTATAATTCTGCTAGCTATTCTGTTAAGATATAGATTTATTAATTTATTAATTTTTTTTCTGTTTTATATTAAAATTATATAATTTATTATTAATCTTGACTGCTGTCTTGATTATTTTTTATAATATTTTTAATTATTCCTGCTAAATAAGTTTTTCTTAGATTTCTATTTTAAGTTCTTTTTTAAATTATAAAATATATATATTATCATCCTAATCCAGGTAACTGATAATCTGCTGGAATTTAGAAATATATTTAAATATTAATTTAGTTTACTTGAATTACTATAGCTTTTATTTAGTATTATATATAATATTAATATCTTTAAATATTTATTCAAGATATTCTTTGAACTTGCTATAACTGGAAAAGATAATTCTAGTATTATTATCCTGATTTTCTGTTAGCTTTTTCTGATAATTATAAATATATAATTTAAATTAACTGAATACTATTCCAGTCAGGTAGATAAATATAAAAAAGATTTTATTAATCTTATTCTAGAGCTTTTTACAGTTGATATTAAGATATAAGTTTAGTTAGATTATAAAAGTCCTAAGCTTTGATTAACTGCTATTAAATAGTTCTAATAATTAGATCTTGACAGATTTAGCTGTTAAGCATTTCTTAAGCTACTGGTTTTATTATTTTAAAATACTGATACTTTTTTATAATTAATTAACTATTTCTATTAACTCCTGTATTATTAATATATGTAGCTGTTACTATTATTCTTTTTTATTAATATTTAAGTCCTGTAGTGAGATACGCAGCGTACTAGAAATTATTAATATAATAGATAGTTATAACTGATAATATTTATACTAACTAATACTTAATATATTAAATCCTAGAATTATTTCTTTATTCCTGTTAATTTAGCTTTACTAGTATATGTATTATCAAACTAGATCAAGATAATATTAGACTAATAATTTATTTAAAGTAACTGGTCTTGAATAAGAGAAGAAAAGTAAGATTAGATAATATTATATAATTATCTATAAATAAGTATAGATAAGTATTGTATTACTAGGCTCCCAAAGATAGATTACTTAAAGATAAGTAGATTGAGTACAAAGAATAGAACTAACTAAGTATATAAATAAATATTCTTATATATCCTATTCTCCATATACCAAGTAGTATATCTTTCTATATATTATATATTATATATTATATACCTGTCTGTGTACCATCCTATATATCTATAATTATATGATGTGTGGCTGTCCTGGATGTTATAAGAGTAATCCAGGATTCTTCTTAATAAGAGTTTTTGTTTGCTTAAGCTCTGTCTTTATCAGTGCTTTCTACCTAATGAGTCCGCCTTACTAGCAGGTTAACTAGCAGGGGTCTGTAACAATAGAATTCTTCTTTATAGTTTAATTTATTATCTAGTATATTATTTATATTATGGTTATCTTATTATCTACTTCTATTATCTTAGATTTTTTATTATATCTGGAGTTTAATAGTCTAAGATTATTTTTAATAAATTTATTAAATAATATTTTAATTATTATAATAACCCTAACCTCACATTATTTAAGAAGAATTAAATTAAAATATAGTTTTTATTTCTAATAATATAATATTAATAACCATAAAGCTTTTTTATATTAGTAATATTTAATAAGATCTATAAAATTTTCCTAATATATATATTTTTAATAAGAAAAATATAGTATTAATAAATCTTTAATATAAAATTATTTTAATAAAGTTACTAAAGATTCTTTTAGAGAAATAATCTTATAGTATATTTATTATTATTAACTTATCAGTTATTCTTTTTATAAATAAGATTTTACTTTAATATAAGCTTACTATCTTAAATCAAAATCTTGTTTTTTCAAGAATTTTAATATATAGAATTAACTTAATTTACAGAAGATATAACTGTGAATAAATCTTTTTATTTATTTATTAATATATATAAATCTTAAAATTAAGGTATACACTTGATGATTTAAAAAAGTTTATTCTTAAATTTATTCTTATTAGATAATTATTATTTATAATTATTAAATATATATAGTTTCAGTAACTTCTTTTAATAGTTACAGGTTTAAGATCTCTAGATTTTCTAAATTACTAATAAATTTATAAATATCTTTTTCAGGAGATAGACAGACTGGAAGTAATTTAATTAAACTAGTTTTTATCTTATAAAAAAATATTACTTATAATAGATAGATAGACAAGTCTATAAAAAAATTTATTTATTATAATTACTATATATTTTATTGATTCAGCCTGGGAGTATTATAAGATATTATTAGATTTTAAATCTTTAAATATAATTTATATAGATAATAATCTGGTTTATACAGTTCTTGGACTTCTTAAATAATAAAGTTTTATTAATTATATTATTACTATTACTACAGATAATATATATAATAATACTACTATGATAGTCTAAGTTCAAAAATATATTAAAAAAAAGATTTTAAAATGTACTTCTTTATAATCTATTTAAAAATTAATTATATTAAAATATTTATAGTTTTTTATTTATATTTTCTGTTTTATACATGTGTTACAGCTAGCTCTTAAAAAATTATTATTATATTTTAACTTAAGTTAAAAAGTCCTTCAATACTTATATTAATAATATATAGATTTATAAATTTTTATAAATATATAAATACAAGCCTTATATGATAGATAATTTTTTAAAGATTATATATAAATTCTACCAGACTTCTATTATATCAGGACTGTTAAATCTGATAAAATTTAATATATTTTATATTATAGTAAGCTGTATATTTAAAACTTACTATTAATAATTATATTACAGAAGAGTTAACTACTATAAGTTATTTATAGTTATTAATAGAAGAATAATAATAATTGGTATATCTTCTTAAACTTTTATATTTATTTTATATATTTATACTTACTTTATCTAAAGTTAAAGAACTAATAATTTATAAAGTATTTAAAATATATAATTCTTTTTTTAACTATCTAGAGAATACTTAATAATATTTATAAAAAAAATATATTTAATAGAAATAACAGCTTTATAAAAATTTTAAATATGTATTAGAAAAACTGAGATCTTATTATAATTAAATTTATAATAATTAAGATTATTTATATATACTTATAATAATTCTTATACTAGATTTAAAATTATAGATTTTTAATACTGCTTAATAGCAGGATCCAATCTATGATTATAGTTTGATTTATAGGAAAATTCTGGAAGATCTTTATTTAAAATATAAGTTATAATACTAGAATCAGTTCAAATTAATATATTTAAAAAACTTATCTTTATTCTATCTTGTGAATCTGATTAATTAATTAAAATATTTTATATATACTAAATTTATAATAACCAAAGATTTTATTCCTGAAATTAAATAATATTTACAGGAAGAACTAATTCAGACTAAAAATATTCTTTAATATTAGAAAATAAACTAGAATTAATTTTTTATTCTCAATTATATGATACAAGATTTTTTTATAATTTTTATTAATAAAGTTAAAATTAAATAACTTTTTAATTTTATTTAAGATATATATTATTATTACTGTGGTTATCTTCTTCCAGATACTATTAAAATCTTAATACTTCAGATATATAAAAAAAGATTTTAATTATAAGATAAATTTAAATATATTCTAGATAATATAATTTTATTTAATTCTTTTATAAATATTATATTTATAGAGATACCAGCTACAGAAAATAAATATTTTAAATCTCTTAATCACAAAATAAATAATACAGATAAGTTTTGTGATAATACTGATACTAATAATATTTTTAATAATAATAATAATAGTAATAGTAATAATAAAGATATCCAGATTATTTAATATAAATTAGATTTGATTTTTATATTTTTTCTACAGAGAACTTTAATATTATTATAAGTTTTATAAATACTAGCTTAATACTGACTTTACAATCGTGACTATCAGATGAATTACTGTAAATAATTTAGAATTTAATATAAAGAATAGTATTGAATTTTTTCTAATTTAAGTTAAAAAATATTTTTATATCTTGATTCAGAAAAAAGTAGTTGAACTTAAATTAAAGAATATATTATAAATTAAATAAGAAAATAATATTATATATTACTTCTAAAGATATATTTTGACTTAAGTCAGAAAATATATTTTAAATACTATAGAAATTACAGTAATATTATATATAATTATAATCTTAGTAAGCCTGTCAAGCCTCTTTTTAAATATAAAGCTTAATTATAAAAGACTTACCTGACTTAATAAATAGCTTGAAACTTAATAAATAAGCTTTTGAAATTAGAAAAACTGCCCGTGAGCCTTATATAAGCAGGCTTGGGGTTGTCTTGGCACGAGCCGAGCCGGGCAATCCCAAGCTTTTTGGACAAGCCTTGCCATGTCTAATTTTAACTTTTAACTTAAATTAGAAAATGGAAAATATAATACCAGAAAATTAAAAATAATAAATTTAAACCAGAAATATAAGATAACTGCAAGAAAATAAGAGAGTTATATAAAAAAAGATTATATTTAAAAAAAAATATATTTCTAACTTTGGATCTTAGTGTATAATTATATAAGTAAATATATATATAATATTAGACCCCGGAGTAAATAAGTAAATAGTTTATATAAATAATATAATATTAGTTTATAAAATTTAAATAAATATAATTAGATTTACTCTATGATATCTTCTGTATTAAATATATACCTAAAAAACTATATAATTAATCAGAATAAGTCTCTTGGCGTGTTCTAACTTAAGTTAATAAGAATATATATTTTAAATCTCTTAGTAAGTCTCTACAAGTCCTCACAGGCAAGCCCTCTCGCCCAGTAATAAGTATCAACGCCAAGCCAAGCCTAGCCAATCAGAGCTTGAAGCTCGAACGGGTGAACAGCTGACCCCCATAAAGCTTGCCCGGCTCACCTGTTTGCCATGTCTACTTTATTCTATACTAGAAATTCTATTATTAACTAGTCTATCAGAAATACCTTTTTTCTTCCTGAGATTATCTATAATCTATTATTAATACTAAACCTTTATATATTCCTTTTTAGAATTCTCTTTTATAATAATATATTTCAGACTCCGGGAATAAAATCTATGGAAAATCTCTAATATCTATAAATAGAAAATAACTACTAGTAAATAAAGGTTTTATTAAAATAAAATAAGATTAAATATTATATATTCTGTAAAGTCATGAATATCTGTAATAAGATTTAAATATATTATAATCAGTCTATTCTCTTAAGTACCCTTTCCTAATAATTCAAGGTCTTCGGCGAGATCACTAGCTTTAAATAATTATTATTTATATATTAATTCCGGTACAATAGTAGTATTATTCTGAATAAAAATAATAAATTATAGAATATACTACCTTACCCGTTTTTCTATTATATAATATTAATTTAAAGCTGTTAGAATTACTAAATCTTATTAATAATATTTAATAAAACTTAATTAGAAAATATATAGATATTTAAATATTTTTAAATTATTATCTTCCTCAGTACATCAGCATTGATATACAGGTATTAATAAAAGAACTTAAGCTAGATTTAAATATAATAAGAACTGTCACCTGGATAAAATAATAAATTAATTAATATTAATTTTAAAAGTTTACTGATATATAGAAAACTATAATAAAATATAATCTAGAGCTATAGAAAGCTATTTAAAAATAGAATATATTTTTTAAAAAACTTTAGTACAGTCAGAAAAAGAATAGCTGGAAGCTTAATAAGCTTAATAAATTAAAATAGAATATTATAAATATACAGAATTAACTCTTATATATACTCTGCTAATATATGCGAGAGGGATTTAATAAAAAATAAATAATTTTTAATATTAAGTAATAACTGGCAGGCACTGTAATTCTAAATAAAAAAATAAAAAAATAATTTTAAATTAAAGAGTAGCTTTTTTCTTAGCAGATTTATTTATTTAATAAATTTATGACTTAATCTATCTTCTTATTAATAAAATTCAAGTGATAGTAGTGAAATGAGGATACTAAAATTATTTAATTTTATTATAAAATTCTAAAAATTAATTTATAATAAGATTAACAATTAAAGCAGATTATTCTGATTTAAGATATCCAGATATTTAGTTTTTTTAGAAAAATTATAGCACTGGCTGAACCTATTTTTCTTTTTTTATTATTTTTATAGTATAAGATCACCTTGCAGGAGGCTGGCGAAGATATTTAAATTATTATAAAATCCTAAGTATACTTTTAATACTATAAAAATTCTACAGAATTTAGTAATTAACAGCTAATGCAGTACTTCTATTATAAAAATCTATTATAATATTTCTGAATTATATATCTTAATAATCATTACTATAATTACTGCAACAAGTTAGTAGATAATAAAATATATTAGTAAAGATATACTGTAGATAAGTATTATTTAAATATTAAATACCTTAGGAACTATCTTTATAATTTTTAAATATATTATAAATAATATTCTAGTCCAGAAGTGTATTTATATTAGATCAGCTATAGAAAAATTAACTAGTTTATTCACGTGTGACTATAGAAATGAAATCTTCTTTAAATATTTACTAGTCTAGATTTAGGTCTGCTTCCCGATTTCATGTCCTCGGTTAGAGTTTTCTGGCGTCACACCAGATTGTATCAAGGTGTTCTGCTGGAACAAGAGTATAGGATCTTTCCTAAGCAGACAAGAGAGCTGATGTTCAATTACCTCACATCTCAAACAAAGACAATATGATACTGTAACTACCGGAGATGGTTTAGTTTAGTTTACATCAGCATTGCCGTCCCAGCCATCCTCCGTAAAAGAAACCAGCTCTACCTCTACGAGCCCCATCCCTGCTTAAGTCGCCAGAAATGAGCCGTAATCCAATATCTTTACAAGTAATTCCGCCCTAGATATTATTCCTTCAGAAAAAAAACTTCCTTGCCAGCCACGCCATGCTGGCAAGTTTTCTCCCAGTTTTAGGTAAATCCCATGAACGCATGTCCCATGGCGAGACTATTCCCAAGATATGTCATTTCTGGGACAAGGTGTCATGTACCGACAGTTAGTTCCTTGGCAGCACGAGAGGCCAAAGTGCTGAAGCGCTGAAACGGGAGGATCCACTGTAAACTAATCAGACGCACCAAGAGTCGTGCTGACAACGCTAGTATCAAATACATTCTCAGCCAGACAGACTCATGGCCAATAAAAGCCTGTTTTGTTGAAACTGGACCGTCGGAAAGTAACCCGCCACAAGACTGTCCTTTTATTGCTCAGCGCCGTGCTCTCTTCCACATCAACTCTCTCTTCTTTACCGCTCTGCTCCAAGTTGATACTGTACCGGCGCACCCGAATCTCCGCGATCAATGCGGTTATCGCTTTCTGTGACGTGGAAAAGGGGTCGCCTACCAGACGACCGAACGTTTCCCAGTAGAACCATGCCGTCTTGTTTCACAGCCTGACGCGGCCCAGGATGAAGTCACACCATTGCGAATTGAACACGGCGATCCAGAAGACACGGGATTCTGACGCGATATTTACCTTAGCCGCTTGGAGTGTTTCTGTTCCTTCGACTTCACGGCCAGTCATCATAAGTATGTGAGCAATAGAACATCGTACGATGCCGGCGTTGAAACCTCCCCCAAGTCCAATCTGCTCCAATACTACCAATGCGTTTTTCCATCGTGGTAGCGCCTCTTCCCACTGTAACTGTAAATGAGAGATCCTCGCAAGCGAAATCCAGACACGGAAGATATTGACTTGAGTAGTATAGTCTGGTGCACCCGAGGTTGAAAACACACGCTGGAGAGCAAGTAGAAGTGACTCCGCTTCCGTATACCTGTGCTGCAGCAGATACACTTCTGCAAGTGATAGCTGCAGACGTCGGCCCGTGCTGATGTCCTGCGTTTTTCTTTCCCTCATTGGTTCCAATTCTCGTAGGAGGAGCCTTTCGGCATCGGACGGTTGATTTAATTCACAATACAGCTCTGCTATCCCGGAGACCAGAGCTCGATACCAACCTGAGCCCTCAAAGAAATCGTCAAGGAGACTATCCCGGAGAACACTCTCAAGCAAGTCAAGAGCCTCCCTAAATAGACCCTGAAAGCGAAGAACCTTACCTAGAGTTATGTCTCGCGCTCGTAAGGTTATTCTTTCAAGAGTAGAGTATTCTGCACGCAGCGGTGTCCATTCAGTCAACTCCGCTTTGGCTTCAGGGAATTTTCTTTGGCGAATCAGATTCTCAGAATATGATATGATTAGGTCACCACGATGCGAATTGAGTCTCGGTGTTAACTTTTCATCCTCCTCAGAAGACACACGACGCAGGAAAAATTCTAAAGCGGTTTCCGATTCCTCGTGCTTCCCCGACATCCTCAAGATTGAACTTTCTCGGTACGCAAGCCAGGCATGTAGGTAAAGATCGTTCTTATCTTCCATTAACTTTTTGGCGCGACTTATCGCTTCAACTTTCCAATTTGCGTTTGAAAAGCGTGACGCAGCAATAAGGGTCGATGCGAGTTCGCGTGGGAACCAACCCTGCTCTCCATCCTCAATGCAGATAGCGTCATATTCAGCAAGAACTCGGCTCAGATGAGGTAATATTACTCTTCCCATTTCTCCGTTACTGCGAACATGTCAGATTTTATCACTCAATGGGTGTCGTATATAACATACAGTGGCTCAATGTACCTATTCCTCGGAAATGCATGGCAAATGAGTAGCAGGGCTTGCTTCCGCCAGCTGTTCACTTCTGATTGCGACAGTCGCTGCATCACACAGTACTGGACCAACGGATGAATAGAAAAGTTTCGGAATCCATTAGTCCCAGCATTGCAGGATATGAGCGAAAAAGCGAGCAATTTCTCAACTGCCACGTCAAAGTCAAACTCACTTTGTATAACCCTTGATAAACGGGCATCCACTCCTTCATCCTCTGCGCGGATCTCTGTCACCTCACCGTACTCGTCCCATCTTTTCTGTGAAGACGTCCCTCGATGTAAGATTACTTCAGAAATGGTTGATGGCTCTAGGAACGAGAAGAGAAGAAGAATGCGGATTGCATCAGGTGACTCTTGTTCAAGTTGTTTGAAGTTTATTTCCCATGCTGTTAAGACTGCTTTTTCCGTGTCTCCCAGACGTGAGACAAACCGGAGCAGGTCCTGTCGGCGTGTCGAGTAAAGTCTCCGGTAATCTGCCAGAGACCTATGTCGTGAGCGTACAAATGCTCCCGCCTGCACCAGAGCCAAGGGAAGTGATCCAAGAAGTTCAGCAATGGCTTTGGCATCCTCAAATTCACTTTGGCACGGTTGCTGGATCCCGGCCCTTTCCAGTAACAACTGCACTGCGTCTTCGATCGCCAGAGGCGTGAGTACGTGACCCTCATTAGCTACAGTCCCGATAAGACCCTGGTCACGACTAGTGATGATAACATGGCCCCAATTGACGGCGGGTAAATACTTCTGGATAGGGACTGACTCCAGATCATCAGCATTATCAAAGACAAGTAGCCACTCGGTGTTTTCAGGTCTCGCCAACCAGCTCTTGATAGAACTTATCTTGCTCTTCGAATCGCCAAGGTGGAGAAGGTCATGTAATCGATCAAAGTCCGCTTCTAATGAAGCAATGGAGCTTGCGTTCAGAAAAGCCACCCCTCTCTTATATTTTGAAGTATTCGTGAGGAGATAGTGTAAGGCAGTCTGTGTCTTTCCTGAGCCACCTTCTCTTAAGTCAGCAACCACCATCGAACAACGAATTTAATAACTTACCTAGACCGCACAGGGCAAATATTGATCTTGTCCGTCCTTTATTGCGGTCGAAGTACATCCTCATTGTTTCGAGGATATCAGCTCTACCGAATAGAGTCGAACAAGGTACGGTTGAAATGTCGAAGGGAATAGCGGGATCTTTTCGCATTAGCTATCATCAAGCGATGCTAGTAAGCAGGTAACCTACCTCTTTCCATATGTGGCGTTCTCTCCAAAGTGGAGAGGTCATGAAGATTGCCAGCAAATTCCTTCAGACGACTAACCACGGGACGGAAAGAGCGATCTTGGAGAGATTTGAATCTAACAATGTTCCGGTGATCGGCAAATTGAGGAACTGTGATTTCGTGAGGGACATTCAATACTGCGGATTGCTGTTCTACAATCTGCTATAAATGTTAACAGCGACACTGCGAATGACGCTAGGGATGGAAGTACTACCATTTTTTTAATGAATGGGCCGATGGAAGTAAGTTCCAATTCGTAGAAAGAAACGAGATGCACCGTCCTTCTTCTCTTCACGAAGTCCTCCGTGATCTCTAGTAAGACCTCAGAGTCCTTCTGCAGATCCCTAATAAGAGTGCGTGGAGGCCTCAGAGGAGAGCATGCGGAAATAATGTTTGCCATGAGTTTGCCCATGACAGCAAGGTTGCTGCCATTGTGCGGGGTACCTGGCAGGTTGTTAGGAAGTATCATCAAATTCGATAGAGCGATTACATACCAAGAAATAAGATCCCATACACTGCCTGTTGCACCTTTTCTTGTTCGTCAGAGCAACCAATCAATAAAGCCTTCAGCAAGAGTTAGACAGTGTTTAAGCTTCAGAGGCTGGAATCAGGCACCTTCTTCGCGACAATTCCACCCAAGCTATGGCAAACGAGCACAATGGGCCGGATCTTCTCCTTTGTACTAGATCAGCAAAAGCAATCCAATCATAAATATAACCATGTTGTTTGTGTTCCCTACTTCTGCAGCTGATCTTATGTCAGCCAACTCAGTGAGTAGTTTCAATGATATACTGCGTAGGTCTTGCTGGGCGGTAAAATTTTTAAAGCGAGCATTATAGCCAAAAGTCGCTATCCTAATGTTAGGTAATGCCTCAGGCAAGAGGTCCCTTAGCCACATGACTCCCGTGTCTTTATGAGTCCATGTGTCGAAGGGATCGCCGTTCAAGCCATGAATAGCAACTAAACTATCAAGCTGGTCATTATCAACTCGACTTATGTTGCGCAATGATTGTGTATCACGGCTTTTAGTCTCCAAAGAGGAGAGAATGAAAATATAATTCTTACTCGAACACGATATCACTCGGTTTATGTATCTTGCCCTCTCCTCTGTTGGATGAAGGATCATAGAGAACCGTGATTCCGTATTTATTTGCGCCCGTCATCATGATGTTGTAACCGTTCGCAATCGCATCCAGGACAGCATAAAAACGCTAATAAAAGAAGCCATCGGCAATTAAATACATCTCGCTTGGGCCAGGGGACGACACGTGTACTAACACCATACGCCGAGGAGATACGACCAAGTTCATCTGTCACACGAGCATCACCAATCCGAAAGCCCCTATAAGCGCCGACGGAAGAAACCGCAGGGTATTGTCTTATCACACCACCTGAACGGACTGCCTAGGGCGGCTTCGTCCCGCCCGAATCAGGCCAATAACGGACCCCTGTTAGGAGGATAGGATCTGCCGAGCGGGGTACGATGGGAAAGGCGCCAGGTGTGTTCATGCAGACTGGACTTAATAGTATCAGCGAACAATCGTAGTCACGTGATAATAAGCGAGGCTGATGTGTCAGCACGATGGTAAGAATAGGATTCATGATGCACTCTCAAAGTCCGAAGAATTGTAGCCCCAAAAACAGGCAGTGTCATGGTTCTAATTAGTATATGCAGTTAAGCATAGACGATTGTCGGCGGAGTTGTCATGTGAACCGTAATAGTTACAGTGGTATGTGCATCGGCCTGTTTGTCCCTCATAGACGGCAGTATGTGGCCTGGACCTTTTGAAGCAGTGTCGGGTGAAAAGAAGGACATAAATCAATGAAACCGACGCAAATCTAGATAGGCTACCAGTATTTATTTAAATACTTCTACCCTTATATTGAATGTACGTTAGCGTTCGTGGAGTGCTGCGGCAATGCCGAGTAATCCACTCAGATACTGCCTAGTGCTAATTTTAAACATGGAGATTTTGGCTCACGCCAATTTCTACAATACCGAAGTAGCTGAAAGCCACCTTCTCCTCGTCAGATCCTCCAAGGAGCTACATACTCCCTCAAAACATTTTCGGAATCAATTTTGCCAACCGTCCTTAGACAAGCAATGGCCCGACCAGAATCCAAACTCAAGGCACTTCTCAACGACGATGTGCTTGAGATCGAGGCTGCCTTGGAGAAACAGCCTCATCTCGTCATTGAAGCACTGATTGAAGCTTTTCTTCTATGTCCGATGGACGAAGGCATATTAGCTCGGCTTCAATTAGGAGACTGTTTCCGCCGATCCCTTCAATCCAGCCGGCAAAGAACACCATATCGACTACATACCATCGTCAGTGAATGTAAATCTGGAAGGACGGACTCACATTCGCTGGAAGGGAAATTTTATAACCATGGTGGTATTCGTGCTGTAGCTGCTCTCGCAACTGCAGCAACAGACAACAAGCAGGTCGTGACACTACTCAAGCACCTCCCAGAACGGCATCTGCAGGCACTTCTAAGGTCCATAGACGACATCGAACCACACCGCGACTTCATCTTTATCGTGGAGACTTTGAGCAGGAGGAAACCGCCAAGGTTATCAAAGAAGAAGAGCATTCCAGAACCTCGATCCCGTCGGCGTTACCAGTGGCCTAATGGTGCCAATAAATCACCGAATACATTAGATGAGCAAGTGCCTGATCACGGACGGTTTACAGAATGCTCGGCAAGAAATTCGCTTTCTAGGACCGGAGCAGCTGAACTCAGAAAACCACTTGATGAGCATGATGTTCCATGTCCAAGATCTACCCCTCATGAAATTGAGACACCAAGCAAAGCTCCCCCCTGTGATCAAGCATCCACACACCGCTGTTACAGCACCCAACCCGCCACTGGCGATCCTGCTGCAAATTTGGCAGGAGCCGACTCCGACCGGAACAAATCACAGATTATCTTCTCGGAACCTGTTCCGAACGTGGCACACACACCTGTCACAGGTACACAATATCCCCATATTGCGGTGGTTCAAGAAATGAAGGAGAAAGGCACACATATTTGTGCGAGCCACGACTGTGATTTACAGTCTGCGGGAACCGTGCTAACATCTTTAACTGTCAGGTTACCCATATCCAACAGGCGTTACTTCGGACTTTGGAGGCACATGGCAAGACTCCGGTATGTGCAGGACATTTCAACAAGAGATGCAATTAACAGAGATAACAGATAACTTCCGAATTGATCTGGACAACATACATGCGATATCTTATTATGATAAAGATTCGGACAACTCTGCCCTCGAACATTATGGCATTGACTTAGATACCTTCAACGCTTCTTGAAAATGGCGAGCAGGTACAGAGCTTCTCCTGAGGCGACCGCAATGTTGACTGCCTGATTGAATGACAACCATCTACCCATGATCAGAGGCTTCCCGTCTGCAGTTGATGGAAGCCGCTTGCCGTTGTTCAAAATCAACAGATCGCCTGGAAAAGTTTCGAAATCCGTTGGCCCGAGGCGTTCATTGCAAGGACCATGACACCGAATGAGAAATGCCGCCTTTCCTCTGGTCTTGCGATAGAGGTGTACTCAGTAAGAAAGCAACATGACACAATGGGATTTTGAGCTTACTTCAACACCCGCAGCCTTGATGAGAGGCATAACCTTGGTCGCCCGATCCGGGTGACTGCATTGTTCCACCACACTGCTTCCACGATAGGGCCGCCAGTGTTCCTGCGTTGTGGCTTCACTCAACCATGACGCAAAGGTATTTAGGGGTTCCATCGATCCATTAACGCCGACATAATCTTCGGGAGGGGCAGACGGAATCGACATGGTCGGAGCAAAGGAAATAGGCAAATGGCCCTACACTAGCTCACAGCTGTCGCATTATCTAGACTGCTAACAGCATCAGTAACAGCTGCAGGTTAGGCGGAAGAGACTATTCTTACCACATGCTAACGGCAGTATCTTGTTTCATCCTTCTGGTGAACGAAATAACTGGAGTGGGGGTGCTCAGCAGCTGCTTAGCCGGACGGGGCGCCAGCACGTGATCACGCGGCTCTCTGGACCGGAGATGATAATCACACCTTGCTAATCTCACAGGTAGTGTCACAGCAATGATCTTCCCCCGGAGTTGCTTCTAAGTCAGCTACCCATGCGCATTAGCAACATGAAGCGTAATTATGAAGTATTACTCTCCGGCAATATACTGCTCTCTATACTGACTTGAACAGAATGCACTCAAGCTCCTAGAGACTCGGAGGCGAAAAGCGCGACCGACAACCCCTGCCGCAACGTTCCAACAGCAAACTGCAGCGCCCCCGAGCAATACCCCGACAGTTAGGGGTGTGCCTAGCTTGAACGGGATGAAGGAATGGCTGCAAATGCTAGGGCACACGGTATATATGTCAACTTGTACGGGAGCGTACTTCTTCTCACGCTTTATAGGAATCCGATTTGAACAACCTGAATATAATTCATGTTGCTGGTACGAAGGGCAAGGGAAGCACATGCGCTTTCGCTCGTTCTCTCCTTCGTGCGCATGGTCTGAGGACAGGTTTTCCAAGTCGAGTTGGATTATATACCTCGCCTGATTTGCAATGTATCAGAGAGAGGATACAGATTGACGACAGACCCATCACAGAAGAGATTTTTGCACGATACTTCTTCGAAGTTTGGGATCGCATCATAACGCAGAACCCTTCCAAGGATAAAGAAGGTGCTAGACTGCCCCGATATTTGCAGCTTCTGGCCATATTGGCGTTTCACACGTTTATAAGGGAGAACGTTGACGCGGCAATATTCGAAACACATCATGGTGGAGAGTACGACGCCACAAACGTCGTGCAGAACCCCGTTGTGACTGGGATTACATCTCTTGGCATGGATCACGTAGCACAACTCGGACCTACGCTAGAGGACATTGCCTGGCATAAAGCAGGAATCCTCAAGACTGGAGTCCCTGCGTTCTCCCTTGAACAGGAGGCTGTTCCTGCTCGAATGCTGCGGAACCGCGCAGCCGAGAAACGGACACATCTGGAATTTGTCACAGTCAATACCTCACTTCCTGACAATTCTAAAGTGTTGGGTGTTCCAGTCCAAAGATTGAACTGCTCACTAGCTGTCGAATTGGTCAGAACATTTGTGCAAGTTAAAGCACCTGGACACGAGTTGAATGCCGAAGATATTTCTCGCGCCGTCGACAGCTTTTCCTGGGGTGGCAGATTTCAGATCATAGAGAAAGGTTTCTGTCATTGGTTTTTAGACGGTGCCCACAATACCTTGAGCCTCGAACAAGCGGCGGCGTGGTTCTCAGAGAATACTCGTACCGTAAATTGTCGCAGGTCAGTTAGTATGGAAGTAAACGAGAGATGCCGACCATTAACCACATTGTGCAGATGTCGTGTTCTAATCTTTAGCCACTTCTCGGAGGAACGAGACGGTAGGGTGTTAGTGGAGTGCTTAGGTCGTGCGCTATTAGAACAGGGTGCGAAGCCAGAACATGTCATTTTCACTACATATAACGAAAGGGATGATGGAACTAGCAGACTAGGTAAGATTCCGCATACAGCTCAATTATCTGTTTTTGCGCTGATCAGTTACTCCACAGATAAAACTCTCAAAGTACCAGAAAAGCCTTTTCCCGATCTTTGCTCTGTATATACTGCGATCTGGAGCAGGCTGGATCCTGAAGCGGTCGTTTCGAGCAGGCCAACCATTGAATCGGCGATAAGGCTTGCGGAACAGATCGCTGCTAGATGTGGTGGAGCTCAATGTTTTGTGACTGGAAGCTTGCATTTGGTTGGAGGAGCCCTGAATCTATTAGAGTCTTAATACGGCGCACACTGTAATTTCACTGTTTTTGCGATTTCCATTTGTATGTGTGCATGCTTGTCAGAGTCATCTATGCAGATATTATATTCTCCTTTGCACAAACGCTATTTACAACTTCCGAGTGCAATGTGTTTGTCCACATACAACTCTGGCTAGCTTCAACTTTGGCGTTTACTGCCGGCAAATTCTGAGACGGAACCTCTCTCCTTCTGGCATATTTAGAACCTTGTGCTATGTGAAAAGCAATCGGTTCTCTTGGCAGTTAGCCACATTGGCCCGCAGCAGTCCAAGACCAAGGTTTCGATATATGGGGACCACAACGAAATTTACCGTATAACAGACCAATGAAGTGCCATTCATTATGTGGGGAGGACCACTGCGGTACTACGTTTCGACTTCCGCAGCCATATCGGCCAATGCTATAAGCTGATATAGGCTGTCTTCAGGCTCAGGCTGTGAAGTATTGCAGGCACTAGTCAATAGCCCACGTTAGAAGGTATTGATAGATAATATGTGGTCGATACGAACGATGCTCTGGCGCTTAGGGTCACGACATTGATCCGCTCTGTCTGATTGCCGACTACCCCGAGTTATTCGATTGGCTGCAGCGAACCTACTCAAATGAAAGCGTCTATTGCCAGGAATTATTATGCGTAGAGTCATATTATCACTATGCAAGAAAAAACCACGGACCCTGTAAGTTGCGGCCAAATTTCAATTACCAAGATTCTCCATCGATTGAAACTTTGCTTACAACCAGACCTTTATAGGGCTGGACATTGGTGATTATTGTGATGGCCTTATTGATTCTGGTCTGTCACGGGTCCCTCGAGTGGACGACGAAATCAGGAAGAGACCGATATATCAAGGAACTCCTGAAACGAATTTGGCTGTTCTAGAATCTGCCCGCTCCGTGTTAAAGCAAATGGCCATGGATCTTCGAGTTTGCAGTTCCGCCTCTCCATTGTTGTTCCATCCGGATCTGCATGTGGCCAGTCTAAATAGCTGATCAGTTGGAACTTGGTTGTAGACGAATGTGTGGGAATCGGGTCGATCGATGGCTGTTGCGGTGAAAAAGTACGCGTTTCGGGGTCATGGGATGCCTGACGCGTGCGTGAGCCGAAGCGGGTGGGCCTTATCCGAGATGTTGGAGTCCGTTAAATGATTCCCCATAAGCACTGAGGTTCGCTGCGGTTGACAAAAATCATACCCCGCAGGCGTGCTCTGCATCCGGAACCCGCACCGCAGTACTCACCATTAGCCTGTGCTCTAGACACTCACCAAGTCCTCATCTTATAAGCCGCCCTGATCGTCACCCGGAAAATCACTTTCACCAACTTCTTTGGTCAGCTGATACATTACGGCGACCTCTCCGCATGCCCGCCTAGATGAGTGTTAATCAAAATCAACTAACAGTTTCTGATGAACAAATATCAGGTAAATGGATAACAGCAGTCTGCCAGACTATAAAATGCTCTTTTTAAAAGCTGAGAAGGAACACTAGCGGGAAGCAGAGCTTAGAAAACAAGTAAAAAAACACTAACAACTAGCAAAGCAGGAAAGGGACCAGGAAAAAAAATAAATATAATAAATAATCTTTACTGAGCTTATTTATTTCTATCACATCTACTTTTCTTAATCTCTGTAAGCTAAAAGTCTATCTTATTCTATAATAAAAAAGATATCAATACTTACTAGAAAATACTGTCTGTTATAACTTTTATACTAGACTAATTATACAGCTAAGCAGCTAAAGATCTATTATTTTATTTATACTTATCTTATATTATCCAGTCAGCTTACTATATATTTATTCTTACCTCGCCTTGTACTAGAGAACTTAGAGTAATAATTTAATAAAAAAAATAAATAATAAATAAAATTTAGAAAGCTATAAGCAGTTTAATATAAAAAATTATATTTATAATATTATTATAGAGCTCTGCAAGATATCTGCTACTTAAAAAATTTTTATTTAAATAATATAATCTAGTTTAATAATCATACTAATACTCTTAATACAGTTAATATTAACTAGTCACAAATAGATAAATTATTAAGTTCCTGATACTCCTGACTAGATCAATATTATATATACTATATTAATAGTAATTATAATATAATTATTATAATGGTTAAGTATAAGCTGCTTTATAAACTATTTATAAAAAATTTTTAAGCAGATTTATAACCAATATTATTCTAGAATAAAATAATCAGACTGGACTCTATTCCTACAGAAAAGCTTGAAAAATTAAAATATAATATAATCTAATTAATTAATTCAGCTTTAATTTAAAAATATTATATTATACTTCAGGAAAGATTTAAATACTTATATCTGATTAAAAAATTTATAATTATTTTACTGTAAGTCCTTTATA
This sequence comes from Aspergillus piperis CBS 112811, assembly GCF_003184755.1. Classification (NCBI taxonomy): domain Eukaryota; kingdom Fungi; phylum Ascomycota; class Eurotiomycetes; order Eurotiales; family Aspergillaceae; genus Aspergillus; species Aspergillus piperis. The sequence goes on along the minus strand of NW_020291614.1, from coordinate 279,200 downwards.
ATAATCAGGTATTTTATATTACTATTTTTATAAATCTAATATAAAAATTAATCTGGATGATGAATTAAATTCTTTATAATAATTATTAATAGCTGTTACTTAAGTATTATACTTATATTTTATAAATTCCTGTTTATAATATTATGACTAGAAATAATAAAATATTATAAAGAATTTATTAGAATAAAAAATAAGTTTTAATTATATATATTTCCAGATCCCAGAATTAGAATTACAAAAAAGCTTATTTAATTTAAAATATATAATATCAGAATATATAAGCTCTAAATTTATTATATTAAAATATATATTATCTTTATCTCTTACTCTACTCCCTGCTAATACTTATTAAATAATTATCTAATCTTAAATTAACTGTATATTACTCAATTTAACTTTATATAATAATTCTAATTCTAATACAGATTAAGCTCTAGAAAAAAGAAAATATAATTTTAATTTAATTCTATTGTTTTTTTATTTCTATTTACTTAATAATCAATATATCTAATAGAATCTTAATATATTTAAAGTAGTAGACAAGATCAGTAATACATTATATAATTTTATATTTAGAAATATTTATAAAGTCTGTAACATAGTAATTAGCTAGATAATAATTATTTAAATATTATACTTTATTAATAGAAAGAGAACAGTAGCTAATATCTTATTAATATTAAAATACTGATTAAGCAACTTAAGTAATAACTAAATAAAAATATCAATTAAAATTATATATCTCTAGAAGATTATAATATATTAAAAATCTTATTTAAAATTATTTATACAGTATATAAATATACTATAATTAATAAAAAAATAATTTCCTGACAGTGGAAGAAGATTAAATATAAAAAAACTATATATTATATATTTAATAAAATACAGGCTTCTGCTGTTCCTGTTTTTCTAGAAATAATTAATTTAATTAAATTCTATTTTATATATAAAGCTGGCAAGATCTGTTATATATTTATAATAATCTAGAAAAATAAGTCTATATTAAGATTAAGTATAATAAAAGAACATGTAAGATTATAAAATCTGTGAAAAAAATCTATTCTTTAGAAATCTTATACCAGGACCTCTAGCTAGCTAATATTCTATAAAATATTAAGCTAGAACAGATCCTGATTATTAACTTTTATTATACAGAATTAAATTACTAATTAATAAAGAGGCAGACAGAGTCATGTAGAAAGTATTCTTATAAAAGAAAATTATATAAATAAAAATAACTTTATATTATCTAAATCTTAATGTTAATCTTCTTAAATCTTTTCTTCTGCTCTTGAAGATCACTATTAAATAAATAGTAAAAGAAGAGCAGGCAATATTAGTAATGTAATATCTTCTATCAAGATTCCATAATTTCTTATTTTCCTTTCTTTTGGTTATACTATTTAGCACATGTCAGCACCTTGAGCATAACTTCAGTTATTTTAACTTGCAATATGATGTTTGTTTACAGGTAGTATATCAATGGCGATTTGCTAGCGGATGTTGTCAAAAATAATTCCTCTCTCTCGTGTCTGTCTGGTCACAAGTGTCGAACCAAGACAATAAAGACTGTCGGCTTTACAGTCAGTCTCGAAATCCCACTGACCTTGAAACACACAACAATTGTTTTCTCGCCCCGCTGCCAATACCTTAGCATGGAAGTTATAGAGAGCCACCTGCTTATAAATAAAAATAACCAGGAATTTTGAAGATACAATACCTGAAATATATATAAAATAATATTGAATTATATTCTTATATTAATAGCTTATTAATTTACACAATCCTATCATAATAATAGTTAACTACAGGAGATATCTATAAAAATATATAAAATCTCTTACCCCGGTACCATAGATTCCAGGAAGCTAGAAATACTTATTCCTAATTTTTTATAAATAAACTATATAATATTAACTTCCTTTTTCTAGTAACCATGTATCTTTATCTTATTATAACTTATATAATTAATAAATATACAATATATTTTCTATTATTTAATATAATAAAATAAGATAGTTATTTCCTAATCCTCTTTACCTGTAGCTATTATTTATTAATTATTATTTATTAATAAGTAACAGCTACTGAAACAGTATAATATATAAATTTTAATCTAATATTACTAACCACAGGAATCTCTATTAATGAAAAAATATGTTCAGAATTATCTAGTCCTAGAAATAATGATATTCTATACTAAAATAAATTATAGTAATATAACAAGTTGCTATAGTATATATTTACTTCTAAAAATTTCAGTTATATTTTCTTAATATTAAATCTTAGTCTTATTAATACCAGCTCTCTGATTCTCTTTAAATATTTTACTTCTTAATTATATATTTTTTTATATAGATAAACTTCCGCTCCTCTAGTACAGAGACTAGATTAGAAAAAATATATATAATAAAAACCTACTTATCTATATTTATTATTAAATTAAATAAAAAAATACTTTTAATATAAAAACTATAATTAAAGATATAGAATAAGATCTGGTTCTTACTTCTAAATTTTATTAAAGATTATTCTTCTAATTAAAGTTAAAAAAGAAATTATATCTTAAATATCTATATAAAAAGATTATATTAAATAATATATTTATTATAATAATAGTTTCTTAGTATAATAAACTTACTCAATAATTTAATAAAGCAGAGATTAACTGGCTGTTACGGACCCCTGCTAGTCGACCTGCTAGTAAGGCGGACTTATTAGGCAGAAAATACTGATAAAGACAGCACTCAAGTAATCAGAAACTCTTATTAAAAAGAATTCTGGATTATTTTTATAATATCCAGAACAGCCTTATATTATATAATTACTTATTAAATCTATTATTAAGAATATACTCAGGGTATACTGGAATCTCAAAGCTATGATTAGATTAATTACTAATTTATCTTAAATAATATATAATATAATATACAGAAAATAGAATATATAAAAATATTTATTTATATATTTAGTTAGTTTTGTTCTTTATACTTAATCTATATTAACTTTAAATACTTTATTTTTAAAAGCTTAATAATATAATACTTATTTATACTTATTTATAAATAGCTATATAATATTATCTAGTTTTATTTCTCTTCTCTTATCTAAAATTAGTTATTTTAGATAGACTATTAATCTGATACTACCTTAATCTAGTTTAATAATATATATACTAGTAAAGCTAAGCTAACTGGAATAGAAAAGTAATCTTAGAATTTAATATATTAAGTACTAGTTAGTATAAGTATTATCTATTATAATTATTTATTATATTAATTATTTTAAGCTTATTATATACTTTATAACAGGACTTTAGTACCTAAGAAAGAAGACAGTAATAGAATTTAATAATATAAAAATTAATAAATATAATTAATTAATTATAAGAAAATATTATTATTTTAGAATAATAGAACCAGTTACTTAAAATTATTTAATAATTAAATCTGTTAAAATTAAATTATCAGAATTATTTAATAATAATAAAGTAAAATTTAAGATTTTCTTAATCTAGTTAGACTTATATCTTAATATAAATAAAAAGAAATTTAAAAATAAAGCTAATAAGGTTTTCTTTATATTTATCTATTTAATTAGAATAGTATTTAACTGATTTAAACTGTATATTTATAAATATTAGAAAAAACTAATAGAGAATTAGAATAATAATATTAAGAAAATATTTACCAGTTATATTAAATTTAAAAAATATTTTCAATAAATATTCAGAGATATTAATACAGCATATAATATTAAATAAAAACTATAATAATTTAAGTAAATTAGATTAGTATTTAAGTATATCTCTAAGTTTCTGTAAGTTATTAATTATTTAAACTGGAATAAAAATATCTATATTATATAATTTAAGAAAGAACTTAAAATAGAGATTTAAAAAAAACTTATTTAATAAAAATAACTAGATATTTTTTAATGAATAATTATAATAATAGTTAAAATTAATAATAAATTATATAAGTATAATATAAAATAGAAGAAAAAATAATAAATTAATAAATTTATACCTTAATAAAATAATTAATAAAATTATTAAATTAATAATAAATAGCCAGTACAGTCTAGAAGCCTGGAATATAAAGATTTTTATAAATTAAAATTAATAGAGCTGGATATAATGCAGTACCAGATTTAATTAAATAAAGTTTCTAAGAAGAAGCTTGAAAGATATAAAAAAATTATTTATATTTTAATTATAGTAAGGCAGGTTATTAGTTAAAAGATTATAAATAAAAATAATAATAATTTTAAAAATAATTAAAAGTTATTAATAAAGATTAGGCCAGAGAAGTCTATAATATTATTAATAAATAACTAGAAGTTTAAATAAAAATTAAATTATTAAATAGTAAGAAATTATAAATTATATAATAAGAATAATTACTAGTACCAGTAAATAAGATATATTAAAACTAGTTAAGATAATAAATTAATATAAATAAGCTAATAATATTAACAGAGTTATAAGAAATTTATTAATTATCTAAATTATTTAATTAGCTTATAGAAATTAATAATAGTAATAAGTTAACTCTAGAGAATAAATACTCTGATATAATTTAAAATAAGTTTAATTTTTTAAATAAAAAGTACAGTACTTAGCTAGAAAATCTTAAATTTAGTAAGAAGAGACTTAGTAAAATATCTAATATTCTAGAAAAATTTTTATTAGAAATTAGTAAATTATGCTTAATATAACAGGATAAAAATAAAGAAAATTAAGAAAATACTAATAGTAATATCTTTTATTAATTAGATTATATTATAAAAAAGTTTAAAAAGAATCTAGTATGATTCTGTTTAAGATTTAAAAAAATTATATAATATTATTTATATTAGAATTTAAGATATTAAAAAAATATAAAATAAAGACTGGAAATTATATCTACAGAAATATTTTTATTATCTGGAGTTTTATCTAATATATAAATAAAATAATATAAATTATTATTACTGTCTATTTAAAGTTAGTTAAAAAGTAAGAGTGGCTGGATCAGATTCTTAATATAATTATAAAAAATATTTATATAAATATTTTAAAGAAAATAAGAGATATTAAAAACATGATAAACTTTTTTAAATTATATATTATATAAATATATATTTTTTATATTATAATTAAAAATATATTACAGGATACTGACTGAAAGTACTAGAAATAATAAAAATTAGAAATAATTATTATTTATATTTTAATTTTAATTATTTATATATAAAATATAGATAATACTCACACCATGATATAATATACTAAATAATATACTTTAATAATTAATATATAATATATTATATAGTAAAAATAGAAAATTTAAAATTTCAATAAAAATATTTAAAATTACTGAAATCTAATTAGCCAGACTAATAGTTAATAATTATTAAATTAAAAAAATATTTAAAAATCCAGATAATTATATTAGATTAATCAGCTTAAGTACTAGTAGACTCTAGTATAACTAGAAATTTTATAATCTATAATTTATATAGTAACTGGGGATACTTAAAAAATAGAAAAAAAATTAAAACTAATTATAAAACTAAATAGAAAAAATCTAGAAACTTTTATATTAATAGTCAAGTTAGGAACTATATCTATAATTATAATAAGTTATTTTAAATATATAGATTTTAATATAATATTATTAGAATAGTATAATATTATATTAAGAATTTCATAACTCAGAAATCATAATCTATAAATTAATTAGAAAACTAAAAGTCTTTAATTTATAAATTATAATTATTTAAGATAATATTATTAAAAACTAGATATAAGGTCTGGATCTATACAGTCTATTATATAATATAAAATTAAAGTAAGAATTAAATAATTTATAAAAAAATTAAAGATATTATAGAAGTTTAACATGCCAGGTACTGTAAGAGATTTAAAAAAATAATATTTTAAAAATCATAAAATAAATATTAGTAATAATAAAATTATTATAAATTAATAAATTAATATATTTACCAGGATAGACACCAGACATATTATAAGAATATTATAAGTTATATTTAAGTAGTATTAATAAAGATTAAACTTATATATACTAGGTTATAAGACCAGAGAATTAAAAATAAAAACTTAAGATTAATAATATAAGATAATAAGAAACTTATATACAAAAATATAAATTTAATAATATAAGTTAAAGAACTCAGGACAGGCAGGGATTTAAATATATTAATATAAGATTAAAAAATTTATAAAAATTTCTAGCTATAACCAGAAGTAACCTATATATTTTATTATAATATAAAAGATTTAAGAATCTATTTAAATAATTAGAATAATCTAAATTATTTTAATATAGAAAGCATGATTATCCTATCTTTATTAAAAAAAAATTACTAATATATAGAAAGATTTATTTAATATTTAAAAAGAAATTACAGGCATTACAAAAATATATTAATAATTAATAAATTAAAAATAATATTAGATTATTAAAGTTACCTGCAGAATATAAGATTCTTTTTATACTAAAAAAAATAGCAGTTTACGGTTATATGTAGATTACTGACTATTTAATATAATTATAATTAAGAACTGATATTTTTTATTCTTGATCTCAGAAACCTAAAATAAGATATAGAAAATATAATAATTTATTAAGCTTAATATCACAGATGCATATTATTATATATATATTATAAAAAATAAAAAATAGAAAATTATATTCAGAATAAAATATAGATTATTTATTATTAATATATCTATATTATTTTAATAATATATTAATAAAATATTGAAAGAGTATCTTGACAGATTTATAATTATTTATTTAAATGATATTCTAATTTTCTTAAGAACTGAGAAAGAATATATAAGATATATAAGACTTATATTATATAAATTATTTAAAAAATATAAATTTTATATACAGGAAACAGAGTTTTTAAAATATTAAATATTTATAAAAAAAAGTCTATATTAAATAAATTAAAGTATAAGTTATTAGAGACTAGCCTTAATCTAAAAATCTGAAAGAATTTTAATAATTTATTAAATTAATTAATTATTATTAATAATTTATAGACGGGTACACTATCTATATAATACTATTATTTAAATTTATAAAAAAATATAGAAATTTAGATAGAAAAAATCACAGCAGTGTATATTTAAAGATATTAAATATTAATTTATTATATTATTAATACTAGTACAACATGATCCAGAAAAGAAAATAACTATTAAAATTAATATATTAAACTATATTATTAATATATATATAATACAGCTAGAAAATAATAGAGAATCTAGATTAATTATATTTTACTTAAGAAAGTTAGTTCAGGCAGAACTTAATTATAATATTTATAATAAAAAGTTACTAGTTATAATAGTAGTATTTAAGTAATAAAGAATCTATTTTAAGAAAGTAAAATATACTATTATTATAAAAATAAATTATAAGAACTTAACTTATTTTATAATAATTAAAAAATTAATTAAGAAACAGATAAGATAAGCAGAAATCTTATTATAATATAATTTCCATATTATATACTGCAAGAAAATAGAAAATAAATATATAGATATATTAAATTACAGATTAGATTATAAAATAAGAGAAAAGATTATTAAACCAGTTATTTTAAAATAAAATAAGAATAAATTAATTAGTTATAACAAAGCTAATCTTACAGTAATATTAAAAATTAACAGTAATTTAACTAGATAATTAGCTAATATTATTAAAGAAAATAAGATATTCTAAGAAATAAACAGAAGCTTACTAGAAAAGTTTATTATTAATAAAAAAATTAATTTAATTTTATCAATTAATTTTTATACTAACGAGCATAAGAATATAAATCATAATTATATATTATATATTATAATAAATTAATTAAAGAATATTTAATAGTTAAAAAAATTATAGAATTAATTATTAGAAATTATTATATCCTGAATCTCAGATAAAAAGTATATAATTATATTAAATAATATAAGATATATATTAAGAACAAGCCCGTGAGGTATTAATTCTATAAATAAATATAAGTATAGAAAATATTATAATAATTATAAAAATAGTTAGTAATTGATTTTATTAATTTACTATCTGAATTAAAAAAATATAATATTATTATAATTATTACTGACTGTCTCACTAAATATATCTATTTTATATTAAATAAAATAATAATAATAGTAATATAGATAATAGAATTATTCTTGAAGAACATTATTATAAATTATAAAATATTAAAATATATTATATTAGATAAAGATAAGTTATTTATTTGAAAATTCTAGAAATTGCTTGCAGATCTTATAAGAATTAAAAAATAAATAATAATAACTTATTATTTATAAATAAATAAATAAATAGAAAGACTTAACCAGATAATTAAATAATATTTAAAATATTATATTAATTATTAATAAGATAATTAGACAGATCTGTTGCCTATAATATAATTTTTATATAATAATATTAATTATTTAATAATTAAAGTCTTATTATTTTATACTAATTACAGTTATTATCTAAGATCCCTGGAAGTATTATTAGGAAAACAACTAGTTACTGATATAATAAAAAATATTATTATATTTATAAAATATATATATATTTAATTATTCTAAGATATTGAATTCATGAATTTACAAAGTAAAATTTATTATAATTACTAATATAGAAAGGAACCTAACTTAAAAAAAAGAAAAAAAATATTTCTGCTTTATTAAAATATTAAGATAAAATAATTAAGCTAGAAGCTTGATTATTATAAACTAGAATTATTTATTATTAAAGAAAAGAAGAGACTAGTTAATTATAAATTAAAATTATTAAAATTAATAAGCAAAATTTATTTAATATTTTATATTTTATTATTAGAACCTGTACTAAAGAATATTAGAATTATAAAAAATATAAAAATTAATAATAATACTGAATAAGAATATAAAGTTAAAAAAATTCTGGATTATAAGAAAATTAGCAATAAATTATATTGTTTAATAAAATAAAAAGGATATAATATCTTAAAAAATATATAAGAATTTATTAAGAATCTGACAGGCTGCTACCAGCTTATAAAGTAATATTATTAATAAATAAATTAAAGTTTATCCAGAAGAAAGAAGACCTAATTAATTAAATTAGATTAGAATTATTTAATATAATAGTAAATTAAATAATATTATATTTATTAACTAGATGCTCTAGCTCCCGGAGATTTTTAATATTTAAAGAATTTTTTTATTTAATTATTTTAATAAATTTAAATTATGATTTAATATCCGCTTACTATAATTCTTTAGAAATTATTATTATTTAAATAAATAAATTATCTTAATAGAAATATAAGCCTGCTTAACCAGAATCTTAGTAAATTTATTTTATATTTTTAACTAATTTTATTTTAATTTATTCTACTTTTTATTATTATAAAATTATTTTTTATATTTTTAATTATAATAAGTGCAGGCAGTACAATTTTGATTTTTTAAATTTATAATATAAGAAATACTTTTCAGAAAATAATATTTATAAAAGTTTTTAACAATATAACTGTTCTTATGAATCTTATTAAATTAATAAATATATTTTTTATTTAATTATAATTAGTATAATAGTAAGACATATTAATTTATTCTAGGAAAAAGAAATTAAAAAATCTAGTTAATATATATAGAGGGGCATGTACCTTTATATTTTTTAAAAATAAGAAATCTTAAAAAAAAGTAATATTACAGATTTCTGCTAGTTAATCTATTAATAAAATAGATTTATTAGATAAAAAGTACTGATAAAGACAGTACTTAAGTAATTAAAAATTTTTATTAAGAAGAATTCTAAATTATTTTTATAATATCTAGAACAGCTTTATATTATATAATTATCTATTATTAGATTTACTATTAAAAGTATACTCAGGATATACTGGAATCTTAAAACCATAATTAGATTAATTACTAATTTATTTTAGATAATATATAATATAGTATATAAAGAATAAGATATATAAGAATACTTATTTATATACTTAGTTAGTTCTGTTCTTCGTGCTTAATCTATATTATTTTTAAATAATTTATTTTTAAAAACTTAGTAATATAATACTTATCTATATTTATTTACAGATAACTGTACAGTATTATTTAGTCTTATTTCTTTTCTCTTATCTAAGACTAGTTATTCTTAGATAGATTATCAGTCTGATATTACCTTGATCCAATTTGATTTACCTTGATCCAATTTGATGGTATGTATACCAGTGAAGCTAAGCTAACTGGGACAGGGAAGCGATCCTAGGGTTTGACACTGGCCTAATATTAAGAAATAGCTTTTTGAATAAAATTATTACTTTCTTACCAGCAAGAGATTGAAACTCTTAATATTATTTAATTATATAAATAACAACTAGAATTTTATAGCCAGTCACAGAGTAACTAATAAATAAAATATATTTTCTGCTATCCAAAGTATACTTTAAAACCTTAATCAGAAAATTAATATAAAAAAAATTAACTGGAGAACCTGCAGCCTGGAAGTATATTTATATAATAATATATTATTTTAAATTATGTAAATTAGAACTATATTATTAATGAAATTTATATAAAAAGAAATATTATAAATTATATAGAGATAAGCTTTTGAACCTAATCTAATATAAAAAAAATAAAAAAAATTAGAATTTTATAAAGATATATTCAATATAATTTATAAGCAGGTTTATAAGACTAAAAAATAGTAGTTTAAAGAATAAAAAAGTTATAGTTATCTTTTATCTAAATCAGTTTATTTATTAATTAATATTATAAATATACTTCCCGCACAGGTTACACAATAAAATATATTTATCTGTTTTACTAAGACTTCGTGATTTAAAATAATAAGATTTTATAATATAAATATCCAGGCCTACTGTGACTAACAATAGTTATAAATTATGAATAAATTATAAAAAAATAAATCTTATAAAACATATGATATAGCTCTGGATAATAAATTAAACTTGGACTAAATTAATGAGTTAAGTAATTCTGAATACTTCAAGAATCAGGGAGTAAAATAGGATATTACTTATTAATTTATAAAAGATATCAGATACTGGATAGACAACTTTTATTATTATATAAATAATAAAAAGTCAGATTAATAAAATAAATAATTATATTATCTTTGATTAATCTATATAAGCTATTTTTCTATATGTATAGTACAGTTATAAAATACTATATATATTTATCTATCAGTATACCTGCATGCCAAAAATAGCCTTCAGTATTTTATACTCTTAAACTAATTATTTTAATATACTATTCAAGAAATCTGTTAAATTTTTAATCTAGATTTTCTTTATACTTATACCATCTCTGCTTAATAAATTATATAAATTTAATAAAAAACTTTTTAATAAGATTAAAATTTAAAAAATAGAATAACAGATATAACAGCTTAACTCTTATATTTAGATATATCTGTTTTACCTACTTTATATAATAAAAAACTATATTATTTATAATAATTATAAATCTCAGTACTGGCTATTTATTACAGTAATAAAAAAGCTATTTAATAAAATTCTTAAATATATTAATATTAGTTAAGTCTCTAAAGATTCAAGATAAGAGAATATTCTTCTAAATATAAATAAACAGTATCTGATAATATTAATTATAGTAAAATTTTAAAATCTGAACTAGTATAATACTAAGAAAAAATTAATCAGTTTATCAAAATTTTATTCTCTTATTATAGTCTAACTCATCCATGTAAACCAGCTAGTCTTATAAATAAGAAAATAAATTATATAAATAAAAATCTTATAAATCTATATTTTATTTCTTTATTCTTTATTAAGCTATCTTGTTTAACTATTTAATAAAAATAAATATCTCATTTAGACTCTGTTTAATTATATATTTTCTAAAATTATTATATATAATAACTACTAATTTATCCAAGTAGAAAATTAATTTTTTCTTTAAGTATTCTAACACAGCTTTAAATATTAATAAAATAATATTCTAAGAATATTTAATACTGTTTGAGAAAACTTTAATATTATTAAATATCTCCAAGTTCTAACAGATATATATTATAATTTATTTATTATAATTAGTAATAAAAGTAATTTTAGCTTTTATTAACAACCTGCTTTTAATTATATATTAAATTAATTTAAATTATAAAATTTTTAGATTTACTAATATCTTTAAAAGATATAAGATATAGCTTTATAATAGAAAATATAATCTGTTATATAGTATTTACAGAATAAAACCTATGATTATTAATATAGTTTAATAATAATTCTAGTATTTAATCACACAATTATAACTTATTCTATTTAAATAATAATATTAGTAATATTATTTATTAATTCTACTATTTTTTAAAGAATATTTTTCTTATTTAAGTCTAATCCTGGTGAAAATATAGGTATTAATAATTATATAATTAATAAATAAACTATCTTTATTATCTTAATTCAATTAAATTCTTAGGGAAGCTGTATTAATTATCAGATATAAATTATTTAATTCTTAAATCTAACTAAGTACTACTATTAAATATTATTTAATTTCTGAAAGAGTTATGGCCTTTGAATATTAGTTAATAAAACATAAATAAGTATAATATATTAATATAAGTCTCTTTATAATTAATAACTGGCTGAAAATTATTTTCTCAGAAATAACCAGATTATTTTTAGTTCTTTTTTTTTTATTTCTGAACTTACTTATAGCAAATTTCACTTTATATTTTTATAATTAAAATTTTTTATATAGTGATATCACAGGCTTATAATATAAATATTTTTAATATTTTAAATTAATATAAGTTACATAGTATTACCGAACACGTGAAGACTATTTTTAAAAAATAATAAAAAGATAAATATATATATTTTATTATTCTTAAATTAAGTATTTTAAACATCACTGCAGTTCTGGACGTGGAGGATAATCCTATTAATTCTAAATATAATAATTCTTAAATTAATAATTATAATATAAAGGATTTTTAGTAAATAATATATAAAGTATTAATAGAGAATAATTTAAATAGTATAACAGTACTTTTCCTGTTTATTAAAATAAAATCTTAGAATACTGGTAATACACGAACCAGAGAGAAACTGGATAAGATAATTAAAGTAATAAAAATATAATATAAGAAAAAATAGGAAAAAAATAATATTCAGACTATAACTAATAAAATATTAAACTCAGTATTATTTTTCTAAGATATTATTGATAATATTATAAAATTTAATCTAACTAGATATACTTCCAGTATTTAGATAATAATTTCTTTTAATTTAATAATACAGTTCTTATATTAACTAAGCTAAATAATTAATTAATAATTTAAATAATTAAAAACTAGACATGGCAAGGCTCATCCAAAAAGCTCGGGATCGCCCGGCTCAGCTCGTGCCAAGATAATCCCAAGCCTGCTTATATAAGGCTCACAGACAGTTTTTCTAATTTCAAAAAGCTTATCTGTCAAGTTTTAAGCTACTTATTAAATTAGATAAGTCTTTTATAATTAAGCTTTATATTTAAAAAGGGGCTTGATAGGCTTGTTAAGATTATAATTATATATAATATTACTATAATTTCTATAATATTTAAAATATATTTTCTGACTTGAGTTAAAATATATCTTTAAAAATAATATATAATATTATCTTCTTATTTAATTTATAATATATTCTTTAATTTAAATTTAATTACTTTTTTCTGAATCAAGATATAAGAATATTTTTTAACTTAAATTAGAAAAAATTCAGTGCTATTCTTTATATTAAATTCTAAATTATTTATAATAATTTATTTAATAATTATAATTACAAAGTCAGTGTCAAGCTGGTATTTATAAAACTTATAATAATATTAAAGTTCTCTATAAAAAAGATATAGAAATTAAATCTAATCTATATTAAGTAATCTGGATATCTTTATTATTACTATTATTATTATTATTATTATTACTAAAAATATTATTAATATTAATATTATTATAAAACTTATCTGTATCACTTATTTTATAATTAAGAGATTTAAGATATTCATTTTCTATAACTGGTATTTTTATAAATATAATATTTATAGAAAGATTAGATAAAGTTATATTATCGAGAATATACTTAAATTTATTTTATAATTAAAATCTTTCTTTATATATCTGAAGTATTAAGGCTTTGATAATATCTAGAAAAAGATAATTATAATAATAATAATATATATTTTAAACAGAATTAAAAAGTTGTTTAACTCTAATTCTATTAATAAAAATTATAAGAAAATCCCATACCATATAACTGAGAATAAGAAATTAATTCTAATTTATTTTTTAATATTAAAGAATATTTTTAATCTAAATTAGTTCTTCCTGTAAATATTATTTAATTTCAGGAATAGAATTTTTGGTTATTATAGATTTAGTATATATAAAATATTTTAATTAATTAATCAGATTTGTAAGATAGGATAAAAGTAAGTTTTTTAAATATATTAATTTAAACTGATTCTAGTATTATAGCTTATATTTTAAATAAAGATTTTCTAGAATTTTTTTATAAACTAAATTATAATTACAGATTAGATCCTGTTATTGAGCAGTATTAAAAATCTGTAATTTTAAATCTAGTATAAGAATTATTATAAGTATATATAAATAATCTTAATTATTATAAGTTTAATTATAATAAAATCTTAGTTTTTCTAATACATGTTCAAGACTTTTATAAAGCTATTATTTTTATTAAATATATTTTTTTATAAATATTATTAAGTATTCTCTAGGTAATTAAAAAGAGAATTATATATTTTAAATACTTTATAAATTATCAGTTTTTTAATTTTAGATAAAGCAAGTGTGAATGCATAAAATAAATATAAAAATTTAAGAAAATATACTAATTACTGCTATTCTTCTGTTAATAACTATAGATAATTTATAGTAATTAATTTTTTTATAATATAATTATTAATAGTAAATTTCAAGTATACAGCTCGCTGTAATATAAGATATATTAAATTTTATTAAATTTAATAATTCTGATATAATAAAAGCCCAGTAAAATTTTTATATAATCTTTAAAAAATCACCTATCATGTAGAGCTTATATTTATATATTTATAGAATTTATAAATCTATATATTATTAATATAGATATTAAAGGACTTTTTAATTTAAGTTAAAATATATTTTTAAGATTATAATAGAAAGTTTATTTTAAAATTTAAGAAAGAGATTCTTTTCTTTATTCTATATAATTTTAATATTATTATTCTTTATCTGAATAGAAAAATATAATAATAATTTTTTAAAAATTAGTTATAATACATGTATAAAACAGGGAATATAGATTAAAGACTATAAATATTCTAATATAATTAATTTTTAAATAGATTATAAAAAAGTATATCTTAAAATCTTTTCTTTAATATATTTTTAAACTTAGATTATTATAATAGTATTATTACATGTATTATTTATAATAATAATAATAATATAATTAATAAGACTTTGTTATTTAAAAAATCTAAGAATTATATAAATTAAACTATCACCTGTATAACTTATATTTAAAGATTTAAAATCTAATAATATCTCATAATATTTCCAGGCTGAATTAATAAAGTATATAATAATTATAATAAATAAATTTTATTATAGACTTGTCTATTTATTTATTATAAATAATATTCTTTTATAGAATAGAAGCTGATTTAATTAAATTATTTTTAATTTATCTATCTTCTGAAAAAGATATTTATGAATCTATTAGTAATTTAAAAAATCTAAAAATCTTGGATCTGTAACCATTAAAAAAAATTACTGAAACTATATATATTTAACAGTTATAAATAATAATTATCCAGTAAGAATAAATTTAAGAATAGACTTTTTTAAATTATCAGATATATACCTTGATTTTAAGATCTATATATATTAATAAATAAATAAAAAGATTTATTCATAGATATACCTTCTGTAAATTAAGTTAATTCTGTATATTAAAATTCTTAAAAAAATAAGATTTTAATTTAAGATAATAAGCTTATATTAAAGTAGAATCTTATTTATAAAAAGAATAACTAATAAATTAATAATAATAAATATATTATAAAACTACTTCTCCAAGAGGACTTTTAGTAACTTTATTAAAATAATTTTATATTAAAGATTTATTAATACTATATTTTCTTTATTAAAAATATATATATTGGGGAAGTTTTACAGATCTTATTAAATATTACTAATATAAAAAAGTCTTATAGTTATTAGTATTATACTATTAGAAATAAAAACTATATTTTAATTTAATTCTCCTTGGATAATATGAGATTAGAATTATTATAATAATTAAGATATTATCTAATAAGTTTATTAAAGATAATCTTGGACTATTAAATTCCAGATATAATAAAAAATTTAAGATAATAGAAGTAGATAATAAGGTAGCTATAATATAAATAATATATTAAATAATAAATTAAACTATAAAAAAGGATTCTATGCTTTAAAAAATATAAGATATTATTATATAAGATATATTCTTAATTTAATTATATATATATAGGGATATTATCTCTACATTTCTTTAAAAATATCTATATATTTTATATACAGTAATACAGTTACACGAACTTTTCTAACTTAAGATAAAAGTATTATATGTAAATTAATAATTAAATATAGATATTATTATAATATAAAATAATAATAATACTAGTAATTCATTTTATAATCTATCTGTATAATATAAATATTATAATATAATAAAATCTAAATTATTATTTTATATATATAAGATTATTATTTTATAAATAGAAAAGCTAATATTCCTTAGATAAACTTTATTATTTCTAATCTTCTTTTATAAAATATAATCCTTGAATACTACTGGAATAAGAAAATAGTTTTCAGAATTATTCTCTAGTATAATATAAGATATTAATTTATAATAGTTATTATAATAAGACTATTATAGAGATACCAGAAATATAATAATATAAAAAGAATAATTATATATATAATAAAATAAGATGTATAACTATTAATAATCAGAATAAAATATAATATTAATTTCTAGATTTTACTTATCTTATAGAATAATAGTACTGAGTATACATATATATATATTACATCTGTCTAACCATGGTCCTGTTTTAACTTAAGTCAGATATTATATAATATAAGAATACTCTAAGTCTTTATCTTTAAAATAATATCTTATTTTAAATTAATAATTATTATTTATTATATACAAGAGACTATTTTTATATAATAAATTACTTTTTTATATTATTTTTAGCTATCTTTATCTTCTCTATTATTATAAGATTTCTTTACCTGATTTCTAGTACTGGTAGCTATAGTATTCTTTTTAATTTTTATATTTAATTATTTATCTTAAATATTTTCTGAAGATCTTTTCAGTCTAGTAATTAAATAATCTGGAGATTTATTTAACTTATTTTAAAGATTTTATTTAGTATTTTTAATATTATTATTATTATTTAAATCTTTACTACTAGACTTATTATCTTTACTTTCAACAATTTTTCTCTTTTTATTAAGTTAATCTATAAAATCTCTGATCTAGTAATTAAAAATATTTTAAATACTTAAATTTATCTCTTTATTCATGCAAGAAATAGTAATACAGAAACTAGACTTTTTTAATAAAATAAAATCTAATTATTAATACTTTTTTAATCTAGTGTAAAGAAAGACAAGTCTTTATTAAATTTATTAATTTCAGAATATATTCTATAACTTTTTAAAATTATAGTATATATAACTAGTTAGTTTATATCTTTATATTAATTTATTTATTCTTTATTAAATAAAATATTTCTATTTTAAATTAAAATATAAATTTACCTTATTCAAGATTAAATCAGAAATCTTTTTAATTTTTACTGTAGCATACTCATAGAAACTTGTTTTTAAGATATTTAATATTTTTTATTTCAGGATCCGGTAGTTTTATATTATATTAAATATATTTATTTTATTATTAAAGTCTTGCTTTGCCATAGAGCTTATTAAGATTTAATAATTTATAAATAATTTATTTTTCTTAAAATTAGCCTTGATGGTAAGATATGTAAATAATAACTAGAAGACTAATTAATAAATCTATATATATATTAATAGTATATTGCTAACTTAAGATAGAAAGTTTATAATTATAGTTAAATTATTATAGTAGTATATATTTCCATGTATACCAGATTCTATAAATTATATATAATATTATATAACTAACATCCAGTACCTGTAGTATAATATTAAGAAATAAGTTTTTTATTTTTTTTTTAAAAATTATAATTATATTTTTTATAGGAAATAGTATAAGCTATTACTATTAGTATAATATTTCTATCTTAAATTAGAAAAATAATATATATATTATTCTTTAACTTTTTATTTCTTTACTAATTATTATAAATAATTATATTCTAGAGATTATAGATAAAAGTTATAACTATTTTATTCTTTCCTTTTTTATTTAATTTTATATACTAATTTACTTAGCTGTCAGAAACAGTATAATTAATCAGGAATTTTTAAATTTTAGTAAACTATCTGAAAGTCTACAGAATTATTTTTCTTTTTTTAAAAAAGCTTCAGATAAAAGAGTACTAAATTAAAATATATTTCAATATCTTAATAAGTAGATCTTAGATCTTTTTTATTAAATTTTTTTATATTTATTATATTAGGCAGGCTTCTGCATTATATTAAATAAATTATTTAAAAATAATATAATATATTAGCTCAGATATCTTTAACAAGAAATCTAGTTTCTATTATCTGAAGATATACTTTATTTATATCTATAATATAATTAATAAAAGAAGTAATATTTCTCTAGATATATAATTATTAAGAAATTAAAGATAATTATATTTTAATTATTTCTTTTTAATATTTTCAGGAATAGGGAAAAATAATCTCTAAAGTATTTTAGTATTTTAAAATATTAATACTTATAGAATTCTTGATTAATTAGTATTTAATATAAGTTAATACTTATTATTAAATATTAAATTTATCTATTTAAAGAATTTACAGATCTTGATATTTTAAATTTTTTAGTTTAAGTTAGAATTTTTTTTATCTTAGTATTATAGAAGTAGATTAAACTTGCCTTATATAATTTTAAAATAATAATATTATTACAGATAATAAAGTTAAAGTATTTAATATTATAATTTATCTTATAATATTTACTGAAGAGCTTATATATCTTATCTTACTTTAGAAAAGAAATAATTTAATTAATATAATTAATAAAGATATTAAAGAGCTGATAAAACCAGTCTTTAATATTTTTTATAATAATAAAAATTTATTATTTCTTCTTGGTTTTAAGTTTCCATAGATTAAGTATAGATAATAAAAATATTTTATTATAATCTAGCTAGTAGACTAACTGTTTATTTACTCTTAATATAAATAAAATCTTAGATTTTATATTATTAAAACAGTAAATATCAATAATTTAAAAAAAATCTTATATATAATAATTAATACCTTCTGACTTAAGTTAAAAATAGATAATATTTTTTTAATTATATCTTATGGTAAGTAACCTATCTTATTTTTTTAATATTAATTTAATATCTTATATTTACTGAAGTCCGCCTGTATTTTTTTAATAATATTAAGAAATACTTGTCTCTGATACTATTCTATATTTAAAATAAATTTTAAAAAATAATTATCATAGAAAGAAATAGTCAGGTCCTTAATATTTGTCTGTTTAATCTTATATTAAAAAGTTAATTCTTATCAGGCAATATTTTCTAGAACTTTAACTATTTATATATCTGGGGGCCTCTTAATAATAGGTAATTGTTACGGACCCCTGCTAGTCGACCTGCTAGTAAGGCGGACTTGTTAAGTAGAAAGTACTAATAAAGACAGTACTTGAGTAATTGGAAACTCTTATTAAAAAGAATTCTAGATTATTCTTACAATACTCAGAACAGTCTTATCTCATATAATTATCTACTATTAGATTTATTATTAAAAATATACTCAGGGTATACTGGGATCTCAGAGCTATAATTAGATTAATTACTAATCTATCTTAGATAATATATAATATAGTATATAGAGAATAAGATATATAAGAATATTTATTTATATATTTAATTAATTCTATTCTTCGTGTTTAATTTATATTATTTTTAAGTAATTTATCTTTAAAAGCTTAATAATATAATACTTATCTATACTTACTTATAAATAATTATATAATATTATTTAATCTTACTTTTCTTTTCTTATTTAAGACCAGTTGTCTTGGATAAATTATTAGTCTAATATTATCTTAATTTAATTTAATAATATATATACTAGTAAAGCTAAGCTAATAGGAACAGGAAAGTAATTCTAGAATTTGATATATTAAATATCAGTTAATATAAGTATTTATTAATATAATTATTTATTATATTAATTATTTCAAGCTTATTATATACTCTGTAACAGGACTCTAGTGTTTAAGAAGAAAAATAATAACAGAATCTGATAATATAAAAATTAATAAATATAATTAATTAATTATAAGAAAGTATTATAGCCTTGGAGCAATAGAACTAGTTATTTAAAAATTATTTAGTAATTAAATCTGTTAAGATTAGACTATTAAAACTATTTAATAATAATAAAATAAAACTTAAGATTTTCTTGATCCAGCTAGACTTATATCTTAATATAAATAAAGAGAAATTTAAAAATAAAACTAATAAGATCTTCTTTATATTTATCTACTTAACCGGGACGGCATTTAACTGGTTTAAACTATATATTTATAAATATTAGAAGAAACTAATAGAGAATCAGGATAATGATATTAAAGAAATATTTATTTATTATACTAAATTTAAGAAATATTTTAAATAAATATTTAGAGATATTAATGCAGTATATAATATTAAATAAAAACTATAATAATTTAAATAGATTAAATTAATATTTAAGTATATCTCTGAGTTCCTGCAAGTTATTAATTATTTAAACTAGAATAAAGATACTTATATTATATAATTTAAAAAAAATTTAAAATAAAGATTTAAGAAAAACTTATTTAGCAAGAATAACTAGATATCTTATAATAAATAATTACAGTAGCAGTAAAGATTAATAATAAATTATATAAGTATAATATAAAATAGAAGAGAGATTAATAAATTAATAAATTTATATTTTAATAAAATAATTAACAGGACTATTAAGCTAATAATAAACAGCTAGTATAATTTAAAAACCTGGGATATAAAGATTTTTATAAACTAAAACTAATAAAGTTAGATATAATGTGGTAATAAACTTAATTAAATAAAGTTTTTAAGAAAGAGCTTGAAAGATATAAAAAAAATTACTTATACTTTAATTATAGCAAGATAGATTATTAGTTAAAGAATTATAAATAAAAATAGTAATAGTCTTAGAAGCAGCTGAGAACTACTAATAAAAATTAAATTAAAGAAGTTTATAATATTACTAATAAATAACTAGAAGTCTGGACAGAAATTAAATTATTAAATAGTAAGAAACTATAAGCTATATAATAAAGATAATTATTAATATCAGTAAACAGGATATATCAAAACTGGTTAAAATAATAAATTAATATAGATAAATTAACAGTACCAGTAGAGTTATAAGAAATTTACTAATTATCTAAACTATTTGATTAATTTATAGAAGTTAATAATAGTAATAAGCCAGTATTAGAGAATAAATATTTTAATATACTTTGAAATAAGTTTAATTCTTTAGATAAAGAATATAATATTTAATTAAAAGATCTTGAATTTAGTAAAATATCTGATATCCTGGAAAAATTTTTATTAGAAATTAGTAAATTATACCTGACACAACGGGATAAGAATAAAGAAAATTAAAAAGATAATAAAGATAATATCTTTTATTAATTAGATTATATTATGAAAGAGTTTAAGAAAGATTTGGTATAATTCTGCCCAGGACTTAAAAAGACTATATAATATTATTTATATTAGAATTTAGAATATTAGAAAATATAGAATAAAGACTGGGAACTATATTTATAGAAATATTCTTGTTATCCAGAATTTTACTTAATATATGGATAAAATAATATAGATTATTATTATTATCTACTTAAAGTTAATTAAAAAATAAAAGTAGCTGGACTGGATCCTTAATATAATTATAAAAAATATTTATATAAATATTTTAAAGAAAATAAGAAATACTAAAAATATAATAAATTTTTTTAAATTATGTGTTATATAGACATATGCTTTTTATATTATAATTAAAAATATATTATAAAATACTGATTAAAAGTACTGAAAGTAGTAAAAGCTAGAAGTAATTATTATTTATATCTTAACTTTAATTGTTTATATATAAGATATAAATAATATTTATATTATAATATAATATACTGGATAATGTATTTTGATAATTAATATATAGTATATTATATAATAAAAATAAAAAGTTCAAGATTTTTATAGAAATATTTAAAGTTACTGAAATCTAATTGGCCAGACTAATAATTAGTAATTATTAAATTAAAAAAATATCTAAAGATCCAGGTAATTTGTGATAGAATAACCTAGCTATCGGGGCCTTGGGCATCGGAATGACGTATTACAATGGTTATGAGAGTCATGAGATCATTAATAAAGGTTCTATATCTCCCTGACATCTATAAGATACTGATTTCTTTATAATAAGCTACTAATCTCTCAAGGATCAGTCTATCTCGTGGATATAAGCTACCTTTGTTGATTATTAGACTAATCTATTATATTTCATAGCAGATTCCTTACCTAGTTAACAGGCTTTCTATTCTAATAAGTAAATCTTATTATATTCTGATCCTTCTCATTTTAACTACTTAAGGAAAATGCCATCTCTTAAGAATAGTAAAAAAAGAAAAGTATCTAGTAATTATATTAATCTTAAATCATTATTAAATACAGTTTTTACTATTAAGAAAATCTAATAGTTAAAGAATCATGTCTACTAATTAGAACAGGCTACTAATTTATAAAAAAGAATAATTTATCTTCAGAGAAATAATTCCCTAGATAAAATATTTTCTAGATACTATTAATCCTCTTCTAAATTAGAAAGAGATAAGAAAGAGATTAAGTTCAAAGATATCTCCTGCTTTATTTTAAACTTTAATCTTTAAAAATATTAAGAATAGATTACTAATCTAGAATATATATTTTAAAAGACTTCTAAGAAATATTTATCTGAAGAATATAAGATTCTTATTATTATTAACTATATAGATCCAGTATGCAGGCAGAGATAGTACTGTTTTATTAATAATAAAAATCTAGAAGTAAGATAATTTCTTAAGAAATCATAGTCTTAGTTCAAGAATTAGATTTTTATTTTAATTTAAAATACTATTATCCTCTAATCAGATACTATAACTTAACTTAAACAGGTTTATTAGTAATATAGTCAAGATTTAAAAGTAGACATGGCAAACGGGCGAGCCGGGCGAGCTTTAGGGGGGTCAGCTGTTCGCCCGTTCGAGCTTTGAGCTCTGATTGGCCAGGCTCGGCTCGGTGTTGACACTCATTACTGGATAAGAGGGCTCGCCTGTGAGGGCTTATAGAGACTTGCTAAGAGATTTAAAATATATATTTTTACTAACTTAAGTTAGAATATGCTAAGAGACTTACTCTGATTAATTATATAGTTTTCCTTGATAAGAATTGCGGTTTGCTATTCCGCTGCCTTTTTCAGCGGCATGTGATGCCAAAAATGGCTGCCTTTCAGTAATATTCCTCTGCCATGCTCCTGTCTATTTTAACCATGTACTACTTACCTACTGTTCTTATCTCAGACTGTTATTTCATATATACTTATATCTTTAGTTACCTGAGAGCTTATTTTTATTATTCCCTCTCTAGTCCTCTAGAAGGAGAGAGATTACTGAAAATAATATTTTTAAGCATTCTGCTAGCTGTATTCTAGCTAGTATTTAGTTGTTATAGTTATAAATATCTTCCTGTTAATTATCTTCTATCTAATATTATTCTTATTTTAATATAATTACTGCTTCAGAGCTCTTTTTCTAGTCTTTTCTTATACTATCTTTTATTTAGGCAGGTATTAAAATATCTTGAGCTGCGTGGCAGTTCCTTTATATAGTAAATAAAAATTTCTAGTTATATATTACTGGAGGAGGCTTAATATTAGTAATTATAGAATTATAAATAAATCCTCTTATATCTCTTCTATTAATACTAATAATGATAGATTATTTAAGCCTGACTTCTCTGGAACTAATCTTACTGAGCTGGAGTATTTGTTTTTAATAACTTAGAAGATTAACTAGAAGAAATCAAGTTAAAGTACTGGAATATAACTATTAAAAGTAGATTTACTAGGTATAGAATATGTCTACCAGGCCTGATATCAAATCTTAGATAATAATATAAATAAAGACCTGGCCTAGGTGCCAGAAGATTATGATTAGTCTAATAATATAAAGAAATTAAAATATTGACTAAAAGAGTATTAGACTTAGTAGATGATCAGGATATTAATAAAAACTTATAGTAAATTATTCTTAATTAATTAATATATCTTATCTTAGATTCTATTAAGTCAAAGTGAGGGAGCCGTCCGGTAATCTAAAATAAGAGAATACAGAAAATGTACTATATAAAGTGTTTTTAAATAATATATATTGATTTCTGAATTAGTATTTAAAGCTGGAGTATAATCTTGATGGTTACTATTAAAAAAACTATAAAAAGACTAGTATTCTTGATATAGATTAGAAGTATTTTTAAATTTACTATACACAGGTTACTAAGCATGAGATAAGTAAAGAGATAAAAGAGATGATTTATATAATTTGTTTTTTTATTTTCTAGCCAAGGCTTGCTCTAATAAAAATAGATAAAATATAAGATATTTGATTAATAAACATAGTCTTGATAAGTAATCATAGATAAATATTCCTGTATATATTAAAAATATAGTCTTATTTAATAAGATAATTCTTTTAATTTAGGAAAAGTAATTCTACTTGGGGTTCTAGTAGATTATTTTATGTTTATATAATATTATAGGGCTATTTATTATTAATCAGAAATATATAATTCTTAATCTTTAATTTAAGTATTTATAATTATTACTCTAGTAGAATCCGCACAGGAGACCTCTGGTATTAATAATTAAATTTTAGTCTGAGTTTATAAAAAGTATTCTAGATATATTAAAGCTATAAGTAATATCTAGTATTATATATAGCTAGCTATACATCTTATAGCTTATCTGTTATATTTAGATTAATTAATTATTTAGTAACATGTTCATGCTATCTAAAATTATTTATAATATATTATTTATTTTCAGTCTATATATTCTGCTTCTGATTATATTATTTTATATTTAAGTGTTTGAAGTATCTTACTTAATCTTGATAGAAGATCTATAAATACTACTTATTAAGAGTAGCTGACAGGAAATGTTATTCTTTCTAAAAAAAGATATAAATAATTATTATATCTTTTTAAGAGTCTAAGTAATTGATGGTCAGTCTTGTATTTTATAGAAGATATTTATAAATAGAAGTACACTTAATATATAGCTCAGGATATTTAGTAAGATATATAACTTTTTTAATCATTTTTTCTCTTACCAGTTCTAATACGGAGAAGGGGATTTACTTGATAAGAGTAGTAAATAAACTATAAATACTGAGATTCTCTTTCATATGGCGGGCATATTAAGAATTTTATCTAGATTTTATTAATAAAGTATAATATAATATAATTATAAACCATGCTACTAGCAGTATATTTATTAAGTATTATTATCTTTATTAATATACTGGCTTACAAGAGATTATGTATAGTCTTAATTCTGATAAAGAGTTTTTAAAGATTGTTACTTAGATAAGTTATTAGATTAATTAAAGATAATTATAATATCTGAATAATTTTGATTAGGCATTAGTAGAGAAAGATCTAGAATTATAATTAATTATATATTAGTAATCTGAGTTAGAAACTCAGTGTAGTAATTAATTCCATGATCTAGTCTTACAGATAATGCTGGAGGACCAGAAGTATTAAGTCTATAATATATACTGATATCTGCAGGATAAATAATAAAAGGAAATATACTGTGATTTTAATTAAAAATAGATGATAATTAACATAGAAAAATAGCTAACTAGTAGAGCTATCAGTAATAATTCCACGCATAAGGTATTATAGAAGAAGTTTACTATATTACTAAAATAGATTCTTCTTATAAAGATATTCTTTACTTAATCTATTACTAATTTATTAGAAGATGAGTAGACATGGCATAATAAAATTATTATAGCTAGAATAAATTACTGCAGCTTTCAGGAAGAAGATCTTTTTTAAGGATGACTAAAGTACTTTATATAGTCTAATAATAATAATATAGTTCTACCTCTACTAGCTTAAAAGAAAAAGACTGAAACACAGCTGACTGCGCTGTGGAAGAAGGAATATAACTTTAATAAATATTAAATTCTAAATATAGAATAAATATTTATATGCTTCTAATATTATAAGATATACTTTGATTATAATAGAATAAAAAGATATTTTCAAATATTATATTTAAGAGACTAAAAATATAATTTTTATGATCTGTCTGTATTGCATAAGATATATTTATAGAAATATACTGAGGATGTCCATGGCCTTTGAATATAAATATTAATATTATATTTATCTAATATTCAAGACTTTTTATTTATTTATATGCTTTTCCTTCTTTTATTATAATTAATATATAATTAGTGAAGCTCTGGTTGGGTTATTCCAAGGTTATTTGGTTTAATAGGATACTATATAGAGGAACAGACTATTCATTTTTCTGGATTTTTTTATAATAAATCTATAATATTTGAAGTAATAAGAACACATAACAAAATATCCCTGAAACTCTTATAAAAATCTACTCTATATATATAAAAGTGTTTGACTTATGGAACTAAATTATAATAGATTATATTATTATTAGTAGCTATACCATGCTTTTCTATAGTTCCTGGTGCCTTAATTAACTGCCAGTCTATTACTAATACTATTTATAATTAGTACCAGGGCCATAAATCTGACAACCTGGATTAAATATATTCTTAAATACTGAGAAATTACCTGGACTCCAGCTACACAGGCCATGATTTTTGTATTACTGAATTATCTGATTAATTTATTATAGCTGGGCTTTATAATCTATCTTTTAAGATCTTGATAATAATCTTCTAAATTCTATCTTTTTTAATAATTCTATTAACTTGTCTTATTTCTTAATATTTTTATATTATTTTATTATTTTTTCTTATTTCTTTATTCTATGTACAGTGCAAGATATTACAGTTTCAGAGAAGATTATAGTTATTCCTAGAAATTATTATTAGAAATAATATTAGATAATACATGAAGTCAGTCTCTTTTGACAGAATTGAGGAAATTCTGTCTCAGGAGTTTATATATCTATATAAATTCCTGTTCCAGCTATTATTACAGTTACTTAATATATAGCAGTTTATAATTTCTGGGGATTTCTATTTCTTGTTTATGTTGAGTAATTTTCTATTTTAATATTTAAAAGAGCTTTACTGTGTAGAGAATAAACCTATAATATAAAGAATTATTTATTTTCTTCTGCAGCTATTTTTATTATTATTAAGAAAATATTATTATAATATACTGCAGTTACCTGTAACTAATCTTCTGATTAAATAAATTTTACTGGATAAATATAATCTTAATACAGAATCTTTATATATAATAATTAGAAGCTGTAAGTATTTAATAAGCTTACAGTATTATTATTTTTTATTATATTTAATCTTTTAGATATTTATTTTTCTTAACTTATAAAATATATATACAGCACTTCTTATTTACAAGTAAAGCTTGAAGAAACTTATTATTGAAGATTATAAGAATAATATTACTTAAAATAAGATTTCTAAGTATGGATTCTTCGAAGACTTTCCTGCTTTTAATAAACTAGAAGTTAAGTATAATATTCTTAATATATAACTTTCTTTACTTCTATTAGTGTGTTCAGTAGTTATCAGATATTATGATTCTATTATAATACTAGATATAATATCTTATTTAGGCAGGTATCTAACAGTGGAACTAATCTAGTTTAATTATATAGATAAAAGCATCAGTTATTTTATTTAATATTAACAGGATCTGGGAATAATATAGAAGGATATCTAGATTAAATCTATTAATCATGACTAGACTCTTTCTGAATATATATATTATATATAAAGGTGATCTTGGCAGTCATAGAAAATTAACTTAGACTAATATATTATTAAAGATTTTTTATTAGTTATTCTCTTATCTGTTATGGTATTACTTCTACCTATCTAAAAATAATATTCTTTTTTTATAACTTTTATATTACTCCTGCGCTGCTTCTTTCTTGGCTGATCTATATAATTATAATCTAAATATACTACAGACTGGAAGTATGGTTAATATATTAAGATTTATATCTAAAAAATAAGAAAAATAAATACATGGAAAAGCTGCAGAAGATTTTATAAGATTATATAATATAAAATAAAGAAATCTTTATACAGTAATTTTTAATCACTACTCTACAGGGTTATCTGATAATATAGACTAAATATACTTTTACTTTATATATATATGATTAGATACTATTTTAATCTATTAGTAATTAATTTTTAAAAGTCTATTAAAGAAGCTAGAATTTATTATATAATATAGCTAAAGAAATCTGGCATATAATAAAGGCACTAAGAAAATATATTTAATATTTATTAGACTCTTACTAAAATATTTAATCAGCTGCTGCCTTGACCATAGTAAATACTTTTATATTATTTTATTAGTAAAATAGATGACTCTGGTTAATAAGATTAATACTTGTGGTTCTAGTGGGGTGGCTGCTCTTTTAATAGCAGAAGTTATAAGTCTTATTAACTAGTTATTAAGCTAATTAAATAATAAGAATTTAGAATCAACTGGTATCTACAGAGAGCCTTGTTTTGTAGTAATAGTCTATTTTCTTAGATATCTAGATATAATAGATTAATAAGATCTTATTTCTTAATTTTTGGTAGGATAACTATAGGCCTAAAAATATTATTTTATTTTTAAGGTAGTGTTTGAATATTCTCTGCAGATAAGTAAAAACCATTTAACTATTCTCTAATTAGCTTTAACTTTATAAAAGATATTATATAATGTTAGTGCTGCTTTCTTATAAAAGAATTAAGAATTATGTTTTATTTTTAATTTAATACTGATAATAATTATTACAATTTTAATCTATATCTAAAGTATAAATTAAACAAATGAAATAATAGGGTTATATAATATATTGAGTCACTGGTTTACAGGAATAAATTAAGAATATAGTATTTATCCAGTTTTCTGAACTTAAATAGTCATGAATATACTGGACTTATATTTAAGACAGGATTCTAGTGCTTTTCTGAATAATCCTATTAAATACTTTAATCTTCAGTACTGAGGGTTGCTGCGGTAGTCTAAAGGATAAATAGGTATTCTTATCTTACAATTAATGATATACTTTAGAAAGCTGTACCACAGCAAGCTTGTTATCTGTAACCATCTTTAAATTATAAGAATCCTGCTTTATATACTGATATACTTTTATTTTTTCTGTTTCTTTCTATTATTTTTAATTATTCTTTCTTTTTTGGTTGCTAGTCTATCTATATTTATATAGAGTATAAATACATTGATTATTTATATAATTACAGCTAGTAATATCTTCACTGGACTCTTTCTGGCCTGAACCCTTTTTATTCTTATGAACTAGACAACTCTGCTTTCTGTTTTAATTTCTTGATATCTAACCCTCTTTTTTATTATTTATAGGTATCAGCTTTTAGAACTATAGTCTCAAGTCAGTATTCTTCTGTATATATCATATACTGTAATTAATATCTTTCTTATTCTCTTTAAAATAAAATCATTAGCTGGTGCTGGATGTCGGGCAGGGAAATTAGTTCTAGTTAATCTAATTTTCCTATTATCAGTAATTTATCTAAGTAATTTAACTAATCTTCTTAATATTACCTGGCACACCTGTCACAAAATTTACTGTATTATTAGTTGGATAGCTATTATTCTGCTGTTATTTCATATTATTATAATAATTTAAGATTAGTAATTTAGCTTTCTGCTCAATTAATTATAAAATCTATTTACTATAATTATATATCTCTTTACTCTTATTATTAACTCTAGCTAATATTAGTCAGGGTGCTATATCACTGGGTATCCTTACTTTGTTTTCTATTCCATGGTTTTATCAGTAATTATATAAGATCTTTCTCTAAGAATATCAGATCCTGATAGAGACTTTTATCTATAATATCTAGTATTATCTTCTAACAAAGAACAGTTTTCCAAAGCTTTATTTCTGGATTATTATGGGGATGTTGGGGCTAATCTTATATTTACAGCTAATATTATTATTATATTAAAATAAGCTATTTACTGGCCGCGGTGCTTCCAGGACCTTTATATTCTTTATCTTTAGAAAATTAAAAGAGAGCAATCTTACTGTAATAATTATCTAGATTTATATTCTCTTGCCTTGACCAGTCTATGTTAAGATTAAACAGTATATCAATCTCTGAATATTATTAATTAATTTATAATTATAAATATAGATATACCCATTTATAGTTATATTATAGTCTTGTAGTAGACAGGAAACCATAAAGCTATTTATATAATTATAAAGTAATTTATTTACTAATTTTATTAATCATATCTCAGTGGCTGCAGAAAGCTTAATATCTTTCTTGGTCTTGTTCACTAGATCTTATAGAATAAATAAGAATATTAGTTAATATAAGAGTGCCTTGTTTATTATAAGTGGGTTTAGAATAGTTATAGTAATTCTATATTTTAAGAAAATAATCTATGGTTATAATATTTATATTCTATAGATTTGCTAGCTTCACTTGGTATAACAAGTAGAGTTTATTAATAAGAATAATAGTCTATAAATCCTTAATAATACCAGCTAATAAGGTAGACATAATAATAGTAGTCTAGGACTTGTTTAATAATCTTCTTGAGAATAATATTATAAATAAAGACTATGTTTATAATAGATTTTAATCTCTGGAAAACTTTATCTTATATTAACAAGAATCATGGTTCTAGATTCTCAATATATTTATTTATATGAAGAATGGCCTTGCATATAGTAAAATACTATTTAAAAAATATAAATAAGTCTGTCTTTACCAAGATATGTCTGATTATAGAAGTATTATCTTGCTGGAGATATCTGATAACTAGATTAAAAGATTGTTAAATATCTGGAACAAGCAAGGTTAGATACTGGTAATAGATAAGAATCTTAATCTATTTTATTAATAAGATATGCTGAACTTTCTTATCAGTCTCTATAATAAAAGATCTCAGAGATTATATATAAAAGATTATCTGAGATTACCTGTATTAGGGTATAAAGCTTTTAGAAGTAGAATATTAGTCTAATACTGGTTAAACTATTGAATAGTAAGTTTGGTATATATACAGACTATAGTATATTAAAGATAGAAAGAACCAGTAATACTGTGGGTAATAAATAGAATTTATTATAATATACTTAGCAGTAAATACAGTACAGAGTAGTAGCTGTTTTTTTTTTTTTTTTGGGAAAGATAATAATGAAATATAGACTAGAAATTTAATTTTTACTATTTAGATTTTTTTATTTAGTTATAGGCGGTACAGCATGTTTCTTGATATTTATAGTGATAAAATAAGTGGGACAGTTATATCTTCTGTTCTCAGAACTATAATTTTAGTATTTAGACTGTGATTTTTTGATGTTTTGCTTCTTTGCTCCTTTACTACTTTTAATCATTATTTTTCAATTATTTTTACTGAGGTCTAGTTGGTCTAGTCCTTTAATAAGAGAAAGTTAGTTTCCTTCTCTTTCTATAATATTTTTATTTAATTAGTTCTTTTAATATCTTTCTTATTGCCCTCTATTCTATTATTTATTATTATTAATTATTCTTGCAGGCTGGTCCTATTAAAATAATTATTATTATAATCAGTCTCCAGGTGAGTAAGACTTATCTAATCTAGTTTTATTTACTTATTTTTCTTAAAGAAGATCCACCAGAACAATAGACTAGACTAGGATAAGAATATATATTTTAATGTAAGTAAATCCTCTGTAATACTTATTATATTATAAATAATACTTATCTTAATGCAGCTGGTTAACCAGATTAATAAATATTTCAAGTAAATTAGATGATTAGATAATCTACAGAAGATAGATATCTTGATACAGGCTTAAAGTAAGGGATTTATCTAGTAGCATATTCTAAGTATTGACTAAAGGATTATATTCTTAATATACCAGGATAGCTGCATGAATATATTTATTGTCTTAATTATTATAGAGGTAAGTCTGCTCTCTCCAGTTATTCTTAGTAATTAACAGATTATGTTATAGATATGTTCAGGGATAATATTTATTATTCTAGAAATAATATAATTTTATAAGATTAGATAATTGAGATGTGTTTATATATGATTCTTATTTTTTCTAGCTTGTTCGGGATCTAGAGACTGATCTGGAGTAGGTCTGGAAGCTGAGGAGGTCTTAGATAACTGATATCTAGTATAAACTTAAATATATTAGCTTTATAAAATACTTCCAGATATAAGAAGCTATTCAGGATAGTATTTCACTAGGTAATAATTCTCTTTATCTTAATCTGCTTGCTGTTACTCTAATATTCTAATCTAACTGTATATTTAATGTTTTTGAAGATATAGATATTATATAACTTTTTTTATCTCTGTTTAATATTTACTTATCTATAAGTAATCCTAGAATACTGGTCTCTTTAAATAATATCCTATAAATATATATCAATCCTGATCTGTAGATAAGTGATATATATAATGATTAGATATTAGATATTACTGAGATATCTGATATAAGTCAGCTTTTTATGATTCCAGGAATAATTTCTGTTAGTATTTCTTTGTTAATTCCTGGGATGGTGTTGCCTGCAGTAACTATTTCTATACTTAGACTTAATAAAGTTATATCTAGTTATTCAATATTTTTTATTATATGTTTTGACTCTTCACAGATGGGGGAGTAAATTCTTCTAGAAGTAGGAGTTATTATACTTAACTAATCAATTAAGAGAAAGAGACTAGATAATAACTTGTTGATATAATCAAAAATAATAATAATTATAACTAAATCAAAACAGATAATTCTCTACTTATTATAATCTTGTATATTCTATAAAGTAGATAAGCTTAAGAAGAAATAAGATTAGAGAATCTGGAAAATTCTTGAAATATAAGTTTAGCTTTCTGTGAAGGACCCTTGCAAAGTGCTTTAATCCTTGTTAAATAAGTAGAATAATAATATATTACTTGAATTGCATGTACTGGGACTTCTCATTATCTGGAAAAACATAGAGAAAGCTGTGAATTATATTCATGTACTTGATATTTATATAATAAAACCATTTCTTGATCTTGTTATAGAGTAAATCAGACAGGTATTATTCTACTTTAATTATAAGGATCTCTGTAATCATTTATAAGAGTACTCTTGTATTCCTATATCAAAGTTAATAATGATATTTATTCTTAATTTAATTAGGTTATTCTGTGCTAGAGAAAGATGTGTCTTGACTTTGGTGGCTGTTAATGTATTAATCTGAGTAGAGTCTTTTATTATACAGTACTGTAGCAGTTCTTATATTTTTTCTAGCAGTTTCTTGTTTCCAGGACAGTGACAGTATAACTACAGCTATTAAAAGATAGTATACCAGGCTATTGGATCTCAATGTTATTCTGGTATTAGAATAGTCTAGAGTAGAGTATACAGTTAATAAAAAGGATAAGCTAGATACAGTTGATTTATTCTCAGTAGTATCAGAATCTTTAAATAGCTCCGGGATATTATTTTCTCAGGAATATAGATTTCTAACTAGCTCAGATAACTGATTTAGCTCTGTATTCTTTTTATAGTTTAAATAATATATACTATCTGAATAGAAATCCGGCTTCAGCTTTATTAATTTTTGTTGGTAATCACCTACAGTAGATATATTACTAATAATAGTATTTGCTTGTTTAATTATAGATATAAGTATAGTTATGCAGGGTACATATAAGAATTAAGAAGTCTTTATTTTTTTTATATCAAGAATAGCTTCTGAAGAAAAAGAAGAAAGTTAAAAAAATAAAGTAAAGATAACTGATATTTATTATTAAGTACTCTGCCAGCTTACCTATTAAGTTATTTTTCTGTATATTAGAAGGATTATAATTTAGATAGTTTATTTTTATAGAATATGTAACTAGTATTAAGTATCTTAATAATCCTGAGTCTGCCAGTGCCAAACTTCCATGATCTAACAGTATATTGCGGGTAGTTGGTATATTTATTATTATTATAATTTCAATATCTTTAGTGATTTGGGGCTAACTAGAATTATTATTAATTATAATATCAAACATGTTCTACTTATGAGTTGTGGTAGTTAATAGCAGTACTTATTCTAATAATGTCTTATATAATTATTAATAGAAACCAAATCTAGTAGAAGAATAATGGTGGAAATTTTAAGAATTATAAGCTGTAACAGTATTAACAGATATTTTTTTTATACTGGTGGATATTTGCTGGAGACTTAGATTATAATAGAACTTAATTTAATTAAGATTTATTTTTATCTTCCAAGCAAGTGATAAGACGCGGCGGAGGCAGATAGTAATAAATAAATTTTTAGATAAAAATATAATGGTGAAAGGATTTAGATATTCATATCTGTTTTAATTTAAAAGAAGGGAGTTAGTTCCTGTTTTTAATACTTAGTTATTACTAGAGTATTATTAAGAATTATGTGGTATAATGCCTTGCAGATTAAATATAACTGAGAATTATAATACTACTGTTTATTTGATCCTACTTCTGCTGGTAATTAGTACTAGTTTAGAAAGAGTTTCTAGGAAATTTAGCCAGACTATCTTATTAGAGGGTATCTTTTGGATACATAGTATTTACTATATAAGAATTTCTTATTTTTTATTTTATAATATTACTGTCTTTGAACACCTTGGCTGTCTACTGAAGGATTAAGAAAGATTATTAAAAAAAATCTTTTATTATATACAGTAGTCTATATTTCTAACAGGTATGTAAGCTGATCAGGTAAGCTAATAATTTTATGGATAATAATAATTCTACAGCTCAGTGCCAGAGCTTCTTGAGGTATTTTCATGATTAGCTAGTAAGAAAAAGCGGGTCTAGCTGAGTGACTTACTTATGATTTTAATTAATAGTTAGTTAAATTAGTAGAGTAGCTGTATTAGGGTGCTGTATGGTATTTATAAACTGGAGTCAGATAAAGAATGACTAATAATTTAAGTTATTTTTTATATGCCTGATTATTAAGCTGCCCAAACATAATATATATACTGGTTATAATAGTAGTTATTTATAATATCCAGTATAGAATAAATATATATAGCCATAAAGAACAGAGAAACAAAGAATAATCTGGTTAACCTGTAAATACTAGATTATTCTATCTTAATTTCTATAAGTAGTAAAGTAGGCTGTGTATAGAGTATAAAGGTTTTAACTTATAGAGGCTATATTAGCTGATCAGATAATAGTACTAGTACAATAAACTGGATAGGGGGAGTATGGTAGGAAAGAAGAAAGTCATTATTAAGTAATGTACTGTAATTTTATAGATGGCGGATATTATATAACAGGCGGTGAGAAGGGGCAGATCCTGATCAGGACTAGTCTTATATACTAAACCTGACATGGACAGGCTAAACTATATATAGCTGGTATAATCCCGGATCCGGCCCCGGCCACACAGACGCTAAACCTGAAGGAGGAGACAGCCGAAAGCGGCAGCAGGCCAGCAAATCGCAATTCTACAGATATATATTTAATACAGGAGATATTATAAAGCAAATCTGATTATATTTACTTGAACTTTGTAAACTAATATTATATTATTTATATAAATTATTTACTTGTTCATCCCGGAGTCTAATATTATATATATATCTGTTTATATAATCACACACTAAGATCCAAAGTTAGAAATATATCTTTTTCTTTAAATATAATCTTTTTTTCTATATAATTCTTCTATTTTCTTGCAGTTGTCTTGCATCCCTGGTCTAAATTTACTGTTTTTAATTCTTCAGTATCATGTTTTCTATTTTCTAACTTAAGTTAAAAATCAAAATAATAATCTGATATTTAGTATAGAGATATTTACTGCATGACTAGACTAGTCTAGTTACTACTATTTATATATTTATCTACAGGTCTATAAGAATCTGTCACTGTATTATTCTAGTATTATTTATCTATATTTATATTTTTTTTATATATAAATGTATATCTCTAGTGCAGATTCTTAGATTCTTATATTATTTTATTAATACTGAAGATTATTCTCCGTACTATCCTAGTACAGGAAACTGAAGTTTTTAATTTAAGTTAGAAAATATTATGCCAAGCAATATTCTTCAAGCTTTTAAAAATAGTGTGAAAGCGCAAAATTATAGTA
This sequence comes from Aspergillus piperis CBS 112811, assembly GCF_003184755.1. Classification (NCBI taxonomy): domain Eukaryota; kingdom Fungi; phylum Ascomycota; class Eurotiomycetes; order Eurotiales; family Aspergillaceae; genus Aspergillus; species Aspergillus piperis. Next base: position 242,522 of record NW_020291614.1, on the reverse strand, counting down.
ATAAATAAGAAAGTCTAGTAAATAATCTAGATTAAGGATTCCTGCATTAACAAGGAACTTAGAAATTCCTGGTTAAATATAATAATAATTGATATATATAATATAAATCCAGAATAGTCTGAGTAAAACAGGACTTTCTAGTTATGAAAAAATAGAGAACTGGATTTAAATTATATATAAATACTTAAACAAGTATTTACTAGTAGAATTAGAAGAATATAATCTAATATATTCTTCAAGTATATTATTTCATGAAAGAACTGGTACTGAATCCTAGAGTTTTTAGCTGATATATTTAATAATACTGATAATATAGATATTATAATCTTTATTACTAAGGAATTTCTAGATATATAGATAGTTGAAGTTCTAGAAAGTATTATCTGATAAAAAATTAATTTCTTAGTATAAGATTAGACAGGAAGATGTTAAGGACCTGATTATTTCTTTTTATAATAATTATTTTTTAAAATTTATTTTAAATATAAGATAATATTGGAGACAAGCACTTCTTAATATTATTAAGAAAATATAGATAGATTTCAGTAAATATAAAATACTAAATTAATATCAGAAGAATAAGATAGATTACTTATTATGAGATATAATTAAAGAGATACTATTTATTTCTAACTTAAATTAGAAGATATTAATTATTATATATAGGATTTTCTTTAAGCCACTGATGTTTACTATCTTAATAATATAAAATCTAAAATCTTATTTATATTAAAAGTAAATAAGCAGTTAGTCTACCAGCCAGATTATAACAAGATATTTTTATTATCTATACTTAATCTGTAGAGACTTAAAATTAAGAAAGAATAATAAGTTTTTATTATTATAAAGAATATTAAAGACTGGTTTCATCAGCTCTTTGGCATCTTTATTAATTATATTAATTAAATTATTTTTCTTCTAAAATAAGATAAGATGTGTAAGCTCTTCAGTAAATATTATAAAATAAATTATAATATTAAATACTTTAACTTTATTACCTGTAATAATATTATTATTTTAAAATTATATAAGACAAGTTCAACCTACTCCTATAATATTAAGATAAAGAAAATTCTAACTTAAACTAAAAGATTTAAAATATAAAAATCTGTGAATTCTTTAAATAAATAAATTTAATATTTAATAACAAGTACTGATTAGTTAAAGATTCTATAAGTATTAATATTCTAAAATATTAAAATATTATAAAGATTATTTTTTCCCACTCCTGAGGATATTAAGAAGGGATAATTAAAATATAATTATCTCTGATTCTCTGATAATTATATATCTAAAAAAATATTATTTTTCTTATTAATTATATTATAAATATAGATAAAATATATCTTCAGATAACAGAGACTAGATTTCTTGTTAAAAATATCTGAGCTAATATATTATATTATTTTTAAATAACTTATTTAATATAATACAGAAGCCTGCCCAATATAGTAGATATAAATAAACTTAATAAAAAAAATCTAAGATCTACTTGTTAAAATACTGAAGTATATTCTAGTTTAATACTCTTTTATCTAGAACTTTTCTAAAAAAAAGAAAATAACTTTACAGATTTTCAGATAGTCTATTAAAGTCTAAAAATTCTTGATTAATTATGCTGTTCCTGACAGCTAAGTAAATTAATATATAAAATTAAATAAGAAAAAAAAGAATAAAGCAGCTGTAACTTTTATCTATAATCTCTAAAATATAATTATTTATAATAATCAGTAAAAAGAAAAGAAGTTAAAGAAGAATATATATATTATTTTTCTAATTCAAGATAGAAATATTATACTAATAGTAATAGCTTGTATTATTTTCTATAAAAAATATAATTATAATTTCTGAAGAGAAATAGAAAACTTATTTTTCTATATTATACTACAGATACTGGGTATTGATTATATAATATTATATATAATTTACAGGACCTGGTATACATAGAAATATATATTACTATAATAATCTAACTATGATTATAAGTTTTCTATCTTAAGTTAGAAATATACTACTAATATATATATAGACTTATTAATTAGTCTTCTAGTTATTATTTATATATTTTACTATCAAGGCTAATTTTAATAAGAATAAGTTACTCATGAACCACCAAATCTTGATAAGCTCTGCGGTAAAGACTTTAGTAATAAGATAGATATATTTAATATAATATAGAGCTACCAGATCCTGAAGCAAAAAATATTGAATATCTTGAAAACAGGTTTCTATAAGTATATTACAGTAAAAACTAAGAAAATTTCTGATTTAATCTTGAATAAGATAAGTCTATATTTTAACTTAAAATAAAAATATTTTATTTAATAAAGAATAAACAGACTGGTATAAAGATATAGACTAATTAATTATATATATTATAATTTTAAAAAGTCATGGAATACACCCTGAAATTAATAATTTTAATAAAAACTTATCTTTTTTTATACTAGATTAAAAAAAATATTAATAACTAGATTCTACTTTACTAAAAAAGCCCGGCTTCTGTATTACTATTTCTTGTATAAATAAAGAGATAAACTTGAGTATTTAAGATATTTTTAAATATTAGATTAAAGACTTTACAGATTAACTCAGTAAAAAGAGAAAAATTGTTAAAAGTAAAAATAATATAGAATCTAATAGTAAAGATTTAGATAATAATAATAATACTAAAGATACTGGATAAGACTTTTAAAATAAATTAAATAAATCCTCAGACTATCTAATTATTAGACTAAAAAGATCTTCAGAAAATATTCAAAGTAAATAATTAAATATAAAAATTAAAAAGAATATTATAGCTACTAGTACTAGAGGCCAGGTAAAGAAATCTTATAATAATAGAAAAGATAAAGATAGCTGAGAACAGTATAAAAAGAAGTAACTTATTATATAAAAATAATTTCTTATATATAATAAATAATAATTATTAACTTGAGATAAGATACTATTTTAAAAATAAAGACTTAGAGTATTTTTATATTATATAAATTCTGACTTAAGTCAAAACAGGGCCATGGTTAGATGGATATAATATATATATATATATTATATATATATATATACTCAGCACTATCGCCTTATGAGGCAAGTAAAATCTAAAAGCTAATATTATATTTTATTCTGATTATTAATAGTTATATACCTTATTCTATTATATATATAATTATTCTTTTTTATATTATTATATTTCTGGCATCTCTATAATAATCTTATTATAATAACTGTTATAAACCAATATCTTATACTATATTAAAAAATAATCTTAAAAACTATTTCCTTATCCCAGTAGTATTCAAGAATCATATTTTATAAAAGAAGATTAGGAATAGTCGAATCTATTTAAAAAATATTAGTTTTTTTATTTATAAAGTAATAATTTTATATATGTAAAATAACAGCTTGGATTCTATTATATTATAATATTTATATAATATAAATAGATTATAAAATAAATTACTAATATTATTATTATTTTATACTATAATAATACCTATACTTAATTATTAATTTATATATAATACTTCTATCTTAAGTTAGAAGAGTTCATGTAGCTGTGTTACTATATATAAAATATATAGATATTTCTAAAAAAATATAGAGATAATATCCCTATATATATAATTAAATTAAGAATATATCTTATATAATAATATCTTATATTTTTTTAAAGGATAGAATCCTTCTTTATAGTTTAATTTATTATCTAGTATATTGCTTATACTATAGCTATCTTATTATCTATTTCTATTATTTTAGATTTTCTATTATATCCGGAGTTTGATAGTCTAAGATTATTTCTAATAGACTTATTAAATAATATCTTAATTATTATAATAATCCTAACCTTACATTATCTAAAGAGAATTAAATCAAAATATAATTCTTATTTCTGACAGTATAATGCTGATAACCATAAAGTTTTTTTATATTAATAATATTTAATAAAATCTATAAAATTTCCTCAATATATACACTTCCAGTGGGGAAAATATGGTGTTAATAAATCTTTAATATAGAATTATTTTAATAAAGTTACTAAAGATTCTCTTAGAGAAATAGTCTTATAATATATTTATTATTATTAACTTATCAGTTATTCTTTTTATAAATAAGATTTTATTTTAATATAAGCTTACTATCTTGAATCAAAATCTTGTTTTTTTAAGAATTTTAATATATAGAATTAACTTAATTTACAGAAGGTATAACTATGAATAAATCTTTTTATCTATTTATTAATATATATAAATCTTAAAATCAAGGTATATACCTGATAATTTAAAAAAGTCTATTCTCAAGTTTATTCTTGCTGGATGATTACTATTTATAACTATTAAATATATATAGTTTTAGTAACTTCTTTTAATGGTTGCAGGTCCAAGATCTTTAGATTTTTTAAATTATTAATAGATTTATGAATATCTTTTTCAGAAGATAAATAAACTAGAAATAATTTAATTAAGCCGGCTTCTATTCTATAAAAAAATATTATTTATAATAAATAGATAAATAAGTCTATAATAAAATTTATTTATTATAATTACTGTATACTTTGTTAATTTAGCCTGGGAGTATTATAAGATATTACTAGATTTTAAATCTTTAAATATAACTTATATAAGTGAAAATCTGGTTTATACAGTTCTTGGACTTCTTAAATAATAAAATTTTACTGATTATATTATTGCCATTACTACAGATAATATATATAATAATATTACTATAATAACCCAAGTTCAAAAATGTATTAAAAAAGAGGTTTTAAAATATATTTCTTTATAATTTATTTAAGAATTAATTATATTAGAATATCTATAATTTTCAGTTTATATTCTCTGTCTTATACATGTATTACAGCTAGTTTTTAAAGAGTTATTATTATATCTTTTTATTCAGGCAGAGAATAATGATATTAAAATTATATAAAATAAAGAAAAGAATCTCTTTTTTAGATCTCAAGATAAACTTTCTACTATAATCTCAAAGATATATTCTAACTTAAGTTAAAAAATCCTTTAATATCTATATTAATAATATATAGATTTATAAATTCTATAAATATATAAATGTAAACTCTATATAACAGGTAATCTTTTAAAGATTATATAAAAATCTTATCAGACTTCTACTATATCAGGACTATGTTACAGACCCCTGCTAGTTGACCTGCTAGTAAGGCGGACTTGTTAGGCAGAAAGCGCTGATAAAGGCAGTGCTCGAGTAAACAGAAACTCTTATCAAGAAGAATTCTGGATTATTTTTATAATGTCTGGAACAGCTACGTGTCACATAACTATGGGTATATAGGATGGTATACAGACAGGTATATAGTATATAATATATAATATATAAAAAGATATACTACTTGATATACAGAGGATAGGATATATAAGAATATTTATTTATATATTTAATTAATTCTGTTCTTTGTGCTCAATCTATATTATCTTTAAATAATTTATTTTTAAAAGTTTAGCAGTATGATACTTGTCTGTATTTACTTATAGATAATTATATAGTATTATCTGATCTTACTTCTCTTCTCTTATTTAAAACTAGTATTTTAAATAGATTATTAGTCTGATACTATCTTAATCCAGTTTAGTAATATATATATCAGTAAAGCTAAGCTAACAGGAATAAGAAAGTAATCTTAGAGTTTAATATATTAAGTACCATTAGTACAAGTATTATCAGTAATAATTATCTATTATATTAATAACTCCTAGTATGCCGCGTATCTTACCACAGGATTTAAATACTAGTAAAAAAGAATAATAGTAACAGGCGCATATACTAACAGTATAAGAGTTAATAAAAATAGTTAGTTAGTTATAGAAAAGTATTAATACCTTGGAATAATAAAACCAGTAGCTTAAGGAATATTTAGTAGCTAAATCTGTCAAGATCTAACTACCAGAACTGTTTGACAGTAGTTAATCAAAGCTTAAGACTTTTATAATCTAACTAGACTTATATCTTAATATCAACTAAAAGAAGCTTTAGAATAAGATTAATAAGATTTTCTTTATATCTATTTATCTGACTAGAACAGTATTCAGTTAGTTTAAACCATATATCTGTGATTACCAGGAAAAGTTAATAGAGAATTAGAATAATAATACTAAAATTATTTTCTCTAGTTATGGCAAGTTTAAAGAATATTTTAAATAAATATTTAAAGATATTAATACTGTATATAATACTGAATAGAAGCTATAGTAACTCAAGCAAACTGGATTAATATCTAAGTATATCTTTGAATTCCAGTAGATTATCAGTTACCTGGATTAGGATAATAATATATATATCTTATAATTTAAAAAAGAATTCAAAATAAAAATCCAGGAAAAACTCATTTAGTAGAAATAGCCAAAAATATTATAGAAAATAATTAAAATAGTAGTTAAGATTAATAATAAGTTATATAATTCTAATATAAAATAAAAGAAAGACTAATAGATTAGTAAATCTATATTTTAATAAAATAGCTAGCAGGATTATAAGATTAATAATAAATAACCGGCGCAATCTAGAAGCCTGGAATATAAAGATTCTTATAAACTAAAACTAATAAAGCTGGATATAATATAATATCAGACTTAATTAAATAAAGTCTCTAAGAAGAAGCTTGAAAGACATAAAAAAAACTATTTATACTTTAATTACAGTAAGACAGGTCATTAGTTAAAGAATTATAAATAAAAATAGTAACAGTCTTAGAAGCAGCTGAGAACTATTAATAAAAACTAGACTAGAAAAGTCTATAATATTATAAGAGTCCAGACAGAAATTAAATTATTAAGTAATAAGAAGCTACAAGCCATATAATAAGAATAATTACTAGTACTAGTAAGCAAGATATATCAGAACTAGTTAAGATAATAGATTAATATAGATAAGCCAACAATATTAACAAAGCCATAAGAAACTTACTGACTATCTGAATTATTTAATTAGTTTACAAAGATTAATAATAGCAATAAGCCAGCTCTAAAGAATAAATATTCTAATATAATTTAGGATAAGTTTAATTCTTTAAATAAAAAGTATAGTATTTAACTAGAAGACCTTAGATCCAGTAAGAAGAAATTCAGTAAGATATCTGATATCCTAGAAAAATCTTTATTAAAAACTAGTAAACCATACCTGATACAGCAGGATAAGAATAAAGAAAACTAAGAAAATAATAAAAATAATATTTTTTATTAGCTAGATTATATCATAAAAGAATTTAAGAAAAATCTGATATAATTTTATCTAAAATTTAAGAAAGTCATACAGCATTATCTGTATTGAAATCTAAGATATTAGAAAATATAAAATAAAGACTGGGAACTATACCTACAGAGATATTTTTATTATCCAGAATTTTATCTAATATATAGACAGAATAATATAGATTATTATTATTATCTATTTAAAGTCAGTTAAAAAGTAAGAGTGGCTGGACCAGATTCTTAATATAATTATAAAAGATATTTATATAAATATTTTAAAGAAAATAAGAGATATTAAAAGTATAATAAACTTCTTTAAATTATATATTACATGGATATATACTCTTTATACTATAACTAGAAATATATTATAAGATACTGATCAAAGGTACCAGAAGTAGTAGAAGCTAAAAGTAATTATTATTTATATCTTAACTTTAATTATTTATATATAAAATACAGATAATACTTATATTATGGTATAATATACTGGATGATGTGTTTTAATAATTAATATATAATATATTATATAATAAAAATAAAAAGTTCAAGATTTCTATAGAAATATCTAAAGCTATTAAAATCTAATTAGCCAGACCAATAGTTAGTAATTACTAAATCAGGAAAATATCTAAAGATCCAGGTAATTATATTAGATTAACCAGCTCAAGTACTAGTAGACTTTAGTATAATTAAAAACTTTATAAACTTATAATTTATACAGTAACTGGAGATATTTAGAAGATAAAAAAAAATCCAGAACTAATTACAAGATTAAATAGAGAGAACCTGGAAACTCTTATATTAATAGTTAAATCAGGAACTGTGTTTATAGCTATAATAAATTACTTTAAATATATAGATTTTAATATAACACTATTAAAACAGTATAATATTATGTTAGAAATTCTATGGCTCAGGAATCATAATCTATAAATTAATTAAAAGACTAAGAATCTTTAATCTATAAATTATGATTATCTAAGATAATATTATAAAAAACTAGATATAAGATCTGGATCTGTACAGCCCGCTACACAGTATAAGATTAAAGTAAGAATTAAATAATCTATAAAAATGTTAAAGATACTACAAAAGTCTAATATATCAGGTATTATAAGAAACTCAGAAGAAAGTAGTATCTCAGAAATTATAGAATAGATATTAGCAGTAATAAAACTATTATAGATTAATAAACTAGTATACCTACTGGGATAAATACTGGATATATTATAAGAATATTATAAGCTATGCCTAAGTAGTATTAATAAAGATTAGACTTATATATACCGGGCTATAAGATCAGAAAGTCAAGAATAAGAATTTAAAATTAATAATATAAGATAACAAAGAACTTATATACAGGAATATAGATTTAATAATATAAATTAAAGAATTTAAGACAGGCAGGAACCTGAATATATTAATATAGGATTAGAGAATTCACAAGAACTTCTAGCTATAACCAGGAGTAATCTGTGTATCTTATTATAGTATAAAAAATTTAAGGATCTGTTTAAATAGTTAGAATAATCTAAATTATCTCAGTACAGAAAGCATAATTATATTATTCTTATTAAAGAAAGAAAATCACCAGTATATAAAAAGATTTATCTGATATCTAAAAAGGAATCACAGATACTATAAAAATATATTAATAATTAATTAGCTAAAAGTAATATCAGATTATTAAAGTTACCTACAGAATATGATATTTTTTTTATATTAAAAAAGAATAGTAGCTTACAGCTATATATAGATTACTAATTACTTAATATAATTATAATCAAGGATTAATACTCTTTATTTTTAATCCTAGAAATCTAAAATAAGATACAGAGAGTAAAGTGGTTTACTAAGCTTAATATCATAGATATATATTATTATATATATATCACAGAAAATAAAGAATAGAAAACTATATTCAAGATAAAGTATAAATACTTTAAATACTTAATTATACTATTCAGATTTATTAATATATCTGTATTATTTCAGTAATATATTAATAAAGTACTGGGAGAATACCTTAATAGATTTATAATTATTTATTTAAATAATATCCTAATCTTCTTGAGAACCAAGGAAGAATATATAAGATATATGAAACTTATATTATATAAACTATACCTATATTACTTGTAATATAAACTGAAGAAATATAAATTTTATATATAAGAAATAGAATTCCTGAAATATTAGATATCTATAAAGAAAGTCTATACTGAGTAAACTAAAATATAAGTTATTAGAGACTGGTCTTAATTCAAGAATCTAAAAGAATTTCAGTAATTTATTAGACTAGTTAATTATTACTAATAATTTATGGATGGATATACTATCCACATAATACTATTATTTAAATTTATAAAAAAGATACAGAAATTTAGATGGAAAGAATCACAGTAATATATATTTAAAGATATTAAACATTAACTTACTATATTACTAGTGCTGGTGCAGCATGACCTTAAAAAAAATAATTATTAAAACTAATATATTAGACTATATTATTAATATATATATAATACAGCCAGAAAATGATAGAAAATCTAGATTAATTATATTTTACTCAAGAAAGTTAATTTAGATAAAACTTAATTATAATATCTATAACAAGGAACTGCTAGCTATAGTAATAGTATTTAAATAATAAAAAGTCTATCTTAAAGAAGTAAAATATACTGTTATTATAAAAACAGATTATAAAAACTTAATCTATTTTATAATAATTAAAGAGTTAACTAGAAGGCAGGCAAGATAAGTAGAAATTTTATTATAATATAACTTCTGTATTATATACTGTAAGAGAATAGAGAATAGATATATAGATATACTAAATCATAGACTAGACTATGAAATAGAAGAAAAGATTATTAAATCAGCTATAACAAAGCTAATCTTACAGTAATACTAGAGATTAACAGTAATCTGACTAGATAATTAGCTGATACTATTAAAAAAAATAAAATACTCTAAGAAATAAGCAGGAGCTTACCAGAAAAGATTATTATTAATAAGAAAGAATTAGCCTATTTCCACGGACTAATCTTTATATTAACTAGTATAAGAATAGAAATCATAGCTATATATTATAATAAACTACTTAAAGAATACTTAGAAGTTAAAAAGACCACAGAACTAATTATTAAGAATTATTATATTCCAAACCTCAGATAAAAAGTATATAATTATATAGGATAATACAAGATATATATTAAGAATAAGTCTGTAAAATATTAATTCTATAAATAAATATAAGTACAGGAGGTACTACAACAGCTATAAAAATAATTAATAATTAACTTTATTAGTCTACTATCTGAATTAAAAGAATATGATATTATTACAGTCATCACTAACTATCTTATTAAATATATTTATTTTATACTAAGTAAAATAATAATAATAGTAATATAAATAATAGAATTATTCTTAAAAAATATTATTATAAACCACAGGATACCAAAGTATATTATATTAGATAGAGATAAGCTATTTATCTTAAAATTCTGGAAATTACTTATAGATCTCATAAAAATTAAAGAATAAATAATAATAACTTATCATCTATAAATAAACAGATAAACAGAAAGAATTAACCAGATAATCAAGTAATACTTGAGATACTATATTAATTATTAATAAGATAATTAGGCAGATCTATTATTTATAATATAATTCTTATATAATAATGCCAATCACTTAATAATTAGAGTCTTATTATTCTATATTAATTACAGTTATTATTTAAGATTCCTGGAAACACTATTAGGAAAGTAACCAGTTGTTGGTATAGTTAAAAATATTATTATATTTATAGAATATATATATATCCAGTTATCTTAAGACATTAAATTCATAAATCTATAAAGTAAAATCTATTATGATTACCGACACGGAAAGAAACCTGATTTAAAAAAGAGAAAGAAAATATTTTTACTTTATTAAAATATTAAGATAAAATAACTAAACCAGAAGCTTAATTATTATAAGCTAGGATTATTTATTATCAAAGAAAAGAAAAGACTAGTTAATTATAAACTAAGATTACTAAAATTAATAAGTAAAATTCACCTAATATTTTATATCTTATTATTAGAACCTGTATTAAAGAATACTAGAATTATAGAAAATATAGAAATTAACAATAATACTAAATAAGAATATAAAATTAAAAAAATTCTAGACTACAAGAAGATTAGCAGTAAATTATATTATTTAATAAAATAAAAAGAATACAATACCTCAGAGAACACATGAAAACTTATTAAAAACTTAATAAATTATTATTAATTTATAGAATAGTACTATCAGTAGACAGGTCAAAATTTATCCAGAAGGAAAAAGAACTAACTAATTAAATTAGATTAGGATTATCTAATATAATAATAAATTAAATAATATTATATTTATTAGCCAGATACTCCAGCTCTTAAAAATCCTTAGTACTTGGAAAATTCTTCTTATCTAACTGTTTTAATATATTTAAATTATAATCTAGTATTTAACCACTATAATTCTTCAAGAACTGTTAATATTTTTATAAATAAATAATTTTTATTATTACCTAATTCATCTTTTTAAAGTATTACATAAACTACTTTTAGACTGCCTTGAGATCAGTTATAATTTTTTATTTATTTTATTTAAACTTATCCTATTCTTAATTACTATAAAACTGTTTCTTATATTTACAGTTATATAAGATATAAATTAAATACTTCTTGCTTCAAGCAGTCAAACTCATGATATAAATCTTATTTTAAGTAAAATAGAAATTATATAAAATATTAACAGGATAACTGGAGCTTTTAATTCTATTAGCCAAATACTTATTATCAGTATATTTATTATATTTTAGTATATTAACCTATCCTAAGAGAAGAAAAAAAACTGAAAAACTTAGATAAATCTATAAAAAAGAATACATATCTTTATATTTCTTAAGAACAAGAAATCTCAAAAAAAAGAGTAATATTACAGATCCCTGCTAATTAACCTGCTAGTAAGACAGACTTATTAAATAAAAAGTATTAATAAAAATAATACTTAAGCAAACAGAAACTCTTATTAAAAAAAATCTTAAATTACTCTTATAATACCCGGAACAGCTACATATTATATAACTATGGATATATGGGATAGTATACAAACAGATATATAGTATATAATATATAGTATATAAAAAGATATACTACTTAGTATATAGAGAATAGGATATATAAGAATATTTATTTATATATTTAATTAGTTCTGTTCTTTATGCTCAATCTATATTATCTTTAAGTAATCTATCTTTAAAAGCTTAATAGTATAATACTTGTCTACATCTACTTACAGATAACTGTGTGGTATTATCTGGCCTTACTTCTCTTCTCTTGTTCAAGACTAGTGTTTTAGATAGATTATCAGTCTGATACTACCTCAATCTAGTTCGGCAGTACGTATACCAGTGAAGCTAAGCTAACAGGAACAGGGAAGCGATCCTAGGGTTTGACAGACTATTAAATCTGATAAAATTTAATATATTTTATATTACAGCGAGCCGTATACTTGAAACTTACTATTAATAGTTATATTATAGAAGAGTTAATTATTATAAGTTATCTATAATTATTAATAGAAGAATGGCAGTAATTAGTATATTTTCTTAAACTTTTATATCTATTTCATATATTCATGCTTGCTTTATCTAAAGTCAAAGAACTAAAAATTTATAAAATATTTAAAATATATAATTCTTTTTTTAACTACTTAGAGAACACTCAATAATATTTATAAAAAAAATATATTCAATGGAAATAACAGCTTTATAAAGATCTTAAATATATATTAAAAAAACTAAGATCTTATTATAATTAAACTTATAATAATTAAGATTATTTATATATACTTATAATAATTCTTGTACTAGATCTAAAATTACAGATTTTTAATACTGCTTAATAACAGGATCTAACTGTTACAGACCCCTGCTAGTTAACCTGCTAGTAAGGCAGACTCGTTAGGCAGAAAAGTACTAATAAAGATAGTGCTCAAGTAAACAGAAACTCTTATTAAAAAGAATTCTAGATTATTCTTATAATGCCCGGAACAGCCATATATTATATAATTATAGATATATAGAATAGTATACAGACGGGTATATAGTATATAGTATATAATATATAGAAAGATATACTACTTAGTATATAAAAAATAGAATATATAAAGATACTTATTTATATATCTAGTTAGTTCTGTTCTTTATATTTAATTTATATTATCTTTAAATAATCTACCTTTAGAAGCTTAGTAATATAATATTTATCTATATTTATTTACAGATAGCTGTACAGTATTATCTAGTCTTATTTTTTTTTTCTTATTCAAGACTAGTATCTTAGATAAATTATCAGTCTAATACCATCTTAATCCAGTTTAATAGTATATATATTAGTAACAGCTAAGCTAACAGAAACAGAAAAGTAATTTTAGAATTTAATATATTAAACATTAATTAGTATAAGTATTATTAATTATAATTATCTATTATATTAATAACTCCTAGTACACTATATACCTTATTACAGGACTTAAATACCAGTAAAAAAGAATAGTAGTAATAAACACATATATTAATAGCACAGAAATTAATAAAAATAATTAATTAGTTACAGAAAAGTATTAGTATCTTAGAATAATAAAACTAGTAATTTAAGAAATATTTAATAATTAAATCTGTTAAGGTCTGACTACCAGAACTATTTAATAATAATTAATTAAAGCTTAGGACTTTCATAATCTAACTAGACTTATATTTTAATATTAATTATAAGAAGCTCTAGAATAAGATTAATAAAATCTTTTTTATATCTATCTACCTGACCAGAACAGTATTTAATTAATTTAAATTATATATCTATGATTACTAGAAAAAGCTAACAGAAAATCAGAATAATAATACTAGAATTATTTTCTCTAGTTATAGAAAGTTTAAGAAATATCTTGAACAAACATTTAGAGATATCAATATTATATATAATACTGAATGAAAATTATAGTGATTTAAGTAAATTAAATCAGTATTTAAGTATATCTCTGAATTCTAATAGATTATTAATTATCTAGATTAAAATAATAATATATACATCTTATAATTTAAAAAAAGACTCAAAATAAAAATCTAAGAAAAACTTATTTAATAGAAATAATTAAAAATATTACAGAAAATAATTAAGACAGTAGTCAAGATCAATAATAAGTTATATAATTTTAATATAAAATAGAAAAAAGACTAATAAACTAATAGATTTATATCTTAACAAAATAGCTAGTAGAATTATAAGATTAATAATAAGTGACTAGCATAATCTAGAAGTCTGAAATATAAAGATTCTTATAAACTAAAACTAATAGAGCTGGATACAACACGGTATCAGACTTAATTAAATAGAGTTTTTAAAGAGAAGCTTGAAAAATATAAAAAAAAACTACTTATATTTTAATTATAATAAGATAAATTATTAATTAAAGAACTATAAATAAAAACAGTAATAATCTCAGAAACAGCTAAGAGCTACTAATAAAAACTAAATTAAAAAAACTTATAATATCACAGAAGTCTAGACAGAAACTAAATTATTAAGTAATAAGAAACTATAAGCTATATAATAAAAATAACTGCTAGTACTAGTAAACAGAATATACTAGAACTAGTTAAAATAATAAATTAATATAAATAAACTAATAATACTAATAGAGTTATAAGAAACTTACTGATTATCTGAACCATTCAATTAACTTATAAAAATTAATAATAGTAATAAACCAGCTCTAGAGAACAAATATTTTAATATAGTTTAGAATAGATTTAATCCTTTAGATAAAAAATATAATATTTAACTAGAAGATTTTAGATCCAGTAAAAAGAGATTTAGTTAAAGACTTAATATTCTAGAAAAATCTTTATCAGAAACTAGTAAACCATACTTGATATAATAGGATAAAGATAAGAAAAATTAAGAAAATAATAAAAATAATATCTCTTACTAGTTAAATCATATTATAAAAGAATTTAAGAAAAATCTAGTATAATTTTATCTAGAACTTAAGAAAGTCATGCAGTATTATCTATATTAAAATCTAAGATATTAAAAAATATAGAATAAAAATTAAGAATTATATTTATAGAGATACCCCCATTATCCAGAGTTTTACTTAATATATAAACAGAATAATATAAATTATTACTACTATCTATTTAAAATCAGCTAAAAAGTAAGAGTAGCTGGACCAGACCCTTAATATAATTATAAAAAATATCTGTATAAATATTTTAAGAGAAATAAAAGATACTAGAAATATAATAAACTTTCTTAGATTATATATTATATAAATATATATTTTCTATATTATAACCAGAAATATATTACAGAATACTGACCGAAGGTACTAGAAATAATAGAAACTAAAAATAATTATTATCTATATCTTAATTTTAATTATTTATATATAAGATATAGATAATATTCACACTATGATATAATACACTGGATGATATATTTTAATAATTAATATATAATATATTATATAATAAAAATAGAAAGTTCAAGATTTTTATAGAAATATCTAAAACTACTAAAATCTAATTAACTAGACTAATAATTAACAGCTACCAAATCAGAAAAATACCTGAAAATCTAGATAATTATACTAGACTAATTAGCTTAAATACTAGTAGACTTTAATATAACCAGAAACTTCATGAACCCATGATTTATACAGTAACTAGAAATACTTAAAAGATAAAAAAAAAAACTAGAACTAATTACAGGACTAAACAGAGAGAATCTAGAAACTCTTATATTAATAATCAAGTTAGGAACTATATCTATGGCTGTAATAGATTATCTTAAATATATAAATTTTAATATAATACTATTAGAATAATATAATATTATATTAAAGATTTTATAACTCAGGAATCATAACCTATAAATTAATTAAAAGACTAAGAGTCTTTAATTTATAAATTATAATTATCTAAGATAATATTATCAAGAACTAGATATAAGATCTAGATCTATATAGCCTGTTATATAATATAAGACTGAAGTAAGAACTAAATAATTTATAAAAAGATTAAAAATACTATAGAAACCTAGTATATCAGGTACTATAAAAAATTCAGAAGAAAGTAATACCTCAGAAATTATAAAATAAATATTAATAATAATAAAATTATTATAGATTAATAAGCTAGTATATCTACTAGGATAAATACTAAATATATTATAAAAATACTATAAGTTATATCTAAGTAGTATTAATAAAGATTAGACTTATATATATCAAGCCATAGAGTCAGAGAGCTAAAAATAAGGACTTAAAATTAATAATATAAAATAATAAGAGACTTGTATACAGGAATATAAGTTTAATAATATAAATTAAAAAACTTAAAATAAATAAAGACCTGAGTATATTAATACAAGACTAAAGATTTCATAAGAACTTCTAGCTATAACCAGGAGTAATCTATATATTTTATTATAGTATAAAAGATTTAAGAACTTATTTAAATAGTTAGAATAATTTAAATTATTTTAGTATAGAAAGTATAACTATATTATTCTTATTAAAAAAGAAAAGTTATTAGTATACAGAAAGATTTACTTAATATCTAAAAAGGAATTACAGGTATTATAAAAATATATTAATAATTAATTAATTAAAAATAATATTAGATTATTAAAGTCATCCGCAGAATATAGTATTTTATTTATATTAAAAAAAAACAGCAGTCTATAGCTATATATAGATTACTGATTATTTAATATAATCATAATCAAAAATCAGCATTCTTTATCCTTGATCTCGGAAATCTAGGATAAGATATAAGAAATAAAATAATTTACTAAGCTTAATATTACAGATATATATTATTATATATATATTATAGAAGATAAAGAATAAAAAACTATATTCAAAATAAAATATAAATACTTTAAGTATTTAATTATATTATTCAAGCTTATTAATATATCTGCATTATTTTAGTAATATATTAATAAAATATTAGAAAAATATCTTAACAGATTTATAATTACTTACTTAGACAATATCTTAATCTTTTTAAAAATTAAGGAAGAGTATATTAAGCATATTAAACTTATTCTATATAAGTTATATCTATATTACTTATAATATAAACTAAAGAAATATGAATTTTATATACAGGAAACAGAGTTCCTGGAGTATTAAATATTCATAAAAAAAGTTTATATTAAATAAATTAAAGTATAAGCTATTAAGGACTAGTCTTGACTTAAGAACCTGAAAAAACTTCAGTAATTTATAAAATTAATTAATTACTATTAATAATTTATAGACAGGTATATTATCCATATAATACTATTATTTAAACTTATAAAAAAAATATAGAAATTTAAATAGAAGAAACCACAGCAGCATATATTTAAAGATATTAAATATTAATTTATTATATTACCAGTACTGGTACAGCACGACCCTAAAAAGAAAATAACTATTAAAACTAATATATTAAATTATATTATTAGTATATATATAACACAGCTAGAAGATAATAGAAAATCTAGACTAATTATATTTTATCTAAGAAAATTAATTCAGGTAGAACTTAATTATAATATTTATAATAAAAAGTTATTAACTATAATAATAATATTTAAGTAATAAAGAATCTATCTTAAAGAAATAAAATATATTATTATTATAAAAATAAACTATAAGAACTTAACTTATTTTATAATAATTAAAGAATTAACTAGAAGGCAGGTAAGATAGGCAGAAATCTTATTACAATATAATTTCTATATTATATATTATAAGAAAACAGAAAATAAATATATAGATATACTAAATCACAGACTAGATTATAAAATAAAAGAAAAGATTATTGAACCAGCTATTTTAAAATAGAATAAAAATAGATTAATTAATTATAATAAAGCTAATCTTACAGTAATACTAGAGATTAACAGTAATCTGACTAAATAATTAGCTAATATTATTAAGAATAACAAGATATTCTAAAAAATAATTAAAGATTTACCAAACAAAATTATTATTAATAAAAAAAAATTAATCTATTTTTATAGACTAATTTTTATACTGACCAGCATAAGAATATAAATCATGGTTATATATTATAATAAACCACTTAAAAGACATTTAAAAGTCAAAAAAACTATAGAACTAATTATTAAAAACTATTATATTCTAAACCTCAGACAAAAAGTACGTGATTATATTAGATAATATAAGATATATATTAGAAACAAGCCTGTGAGATATTAATCTTATAAATAAATATAAGTATAAAAAACACTATAACAGCCATAGAAATAGATAATAATTAACTTTATTAATCTATTATCTAAATTAAAAGAATATAATACTATTATAGTTATTACTAATTATCTTACTAAATATATTTATCTTATACTAAGTAAAATAATAATAACAGTAATACAAATAACAGAACTATTCTTAAGAAATATTATTATAAATTATAAGATACTAAAGTATATTATATCAGATAAAAATAAGTTATTTATCTTAAAATTCTAGAGATTACTTGCAGACCTCATAGAAATTAAAAAATAAATAATAATAGCTTATTACCCGTAAATAAATATATAAATAGAAAGAATTAACTAAATAATTAAGTAATACTTGAGATACTATATTAATTATTAATAAGATAATTAGATAAATCTATTATTTATAGTATAGTTCTTGTACAATAATACTAATTACTTAATAATTAAAATCTTATTATTCTATATTAATTACAGTTATTATCTAAGATTCCTAGAAATATTATTAGGAAAGCAACTAATTATTAATATAATTAAAAATATTATTATATTTACAGAATATATATACACCCAGTTATCCTAAGACATTAAATTTATAAATTTATAAAATAAAATCTACTATAATTACTGATATAGAAAGAAACCTGACTTAAAAAAAAAGAGAAAATATTTCTGCTTTATTAAAATATTAAAATAAAATAACTAAGCCAGAAGCTTAACTATTATAAACTAGAATTATTTATTATTAAAAAAAAGAAAAGACCAGTCAATTACAAGCTAAGACTATTAAAATTAATAAATAAAATTTATCTAATATTTTATATCTTATTATTAGAACCCGCACTGAAGAATACTAAAATCATAGAAAATATAGAAATTAATAATAATACTGAATAAAAATATAAAGTCAAAAAGATTCTAGACCATAAGAAAATTAATAATAAATTATATTATTTAATAAAATAGAAAGACTATAATATCTCAGAAAATATATAGAAATTTATTAAGAACCTAACAGACTATTATTAGCTTATAAAATAATATTACCAGTAAACAGATCAAAATTTACCTAGAAAAAAGAGGAACTAACTAACTGAATTAAACTAGAATTATCTAATATAATAGTAAATTAAATAATATTATACTTATTAACCAGATACTCCAGCTCTCAGAGATCCTTAGTACTTGGAAAATTCTTTTTATCTAATTATTCTAATATATTTAAGTTATGATCTAATATCCGACCACTATAATTCTTCAAGAATTATTAATATTTTTATAAATAAATAATTTTTATCATCATCTAATTCATCTTTTTAGAATATTATATAAACTGCTTTTAGATTATCTTAAGATTAGCTATAATTTTTTAATTACTTTATTTAAGCTTATTCTATTCTTAATTATTATGAAACTGTTTCTCATACTTATAACTATATAAGATATAGACTGAATATTTCTTATTTTAAATAATTAAATTCATGATACAAATCTTGCCTCAAGTAAAATAAAAGTTATATAAAATATTAATAAGATAACTAGAGCTTTTAATTCTATCAGCTAAATACTTATTATTAATATACTTATTATATTTCGGCATATTAACCTATCCTAAGAGAAAAAAAGAAATTAAAAGACTTAAATAAATTCACAGAGAAATACATATTTTTATATTTCTTGAAGATAAGAAATCTTAAAAAAGAAGAAGTAATATTACAGACTTTTACTAGTTAATTTATTAATAAGACAGATTTATTAGACAGAAAAATACTAATAAAGATAGTACTCAAGTAAATAAAAACTTTTATTAAGAAGAATTCTAGATTACTCTTATAATACCCGGAACAGCCATGTATCATGTAACTATAAATATATAAAATAATATATAAATAGATATATAATATATAGTATATAGTATATAAAAAAGTATACTACTTAGTATACAGAGAATAGAATATATAAGAATATTTATTTATATATCTAATTAGTTCTGTTCTTCGTGCTTAATTTATATTATCTTTAAGTAATCTATCTTTAGAAGCTTAATAATATAATACTTATCTATACTTACTTATAGATAACTGTATAGTATTATCTGATCTTACTTCTCTTCTCTTATTTAAGACCAGTACCTTAAATAGACTATCAGTCTGATACTACCTTGATCTAGTTTAACAGTACGTATACTAGTAACAGCTAAGCTAACAGGAACAGGGAAGCAATCCTAGGGTTTAACACTAACCTGTGATTATAGTTCAGTTTATAAAAAAGTTCTGGAAGATCTTTATTTGAAATATAAGCCACAATATCAGAATCAGTTTAAATTAATATATTCAGAAAACTTATCTTCATCTTATCTTGTGAATTTAATTAATCAATTAAAATATCTTATATATACTGAATCTATAATAACTAAAGATTCTATTCCTGAAATTAAATAATATTTACGGGAAGGATTAATTTAGACTAAAGATATTCTTTAATATTAGAAAATAAACCAGAATTAATTTCCTGTTTTTAATTATATAGTACAAGATTTTCTTACAGTTCCTATCAATAGAGTTGGAGTTAAATAATTTTTTAATTTTATTTAAAATATATGCTATTATTACTGCAGTCATCTTCTTCTAGATACTATTAAAGTCTTAATACTTTAGATATATAAAGAAAGATTTTAATTATAAGATAAATCTAAGTATATTCTAGATAATATAACTTTATCTAATCCTTTTATAAATATTATATTTATAGAGATACCAGCTACAGAAGATAAGTATCTTAAATCTCTTGATCATGAAATAAGTAATATAGATGAGTTTTATAATAATACTGATACTGATAATATTTTTAGTAATAATAGTAATAATAATAGTAATAATAAAGATATCCAGATTACTTAATATAGATTAGATTCAATTTCTATATTTTTTTATAGAGAATTTTAATACTATTACAAGTTCTATAGATACTAGCTTAATACTGACTTCACAATTATAACTACCAGATAAATTACTGTAAATAATTTAGAATTTAATATAAAGAATAGCACTGAATTTTATCTAACTTAAGTTAAAAAATATTCTTATATCTTGATTCAGAAAAAAGTAGTTAAACCTAAATTAGAGAATATATTATAAGTTAAATAAGAAGATAATATTATATATTATTTTTAAAGATGCATTTTGACTTAAGTCAGAAAATATATTTTAAATATTATAGAAATTATAGTAATATTATATATAATTATAATCTTAGTAAGCCTGTCAAGCCTCTTTTCAAATATAAAGTTTAATTATAAAAGGCTCGCCCAATTTAACAGGTAGCTTGAAACTTGGTGGGCAAGCTTTTAAAATTAGAAAAACCACCCGCAAGCCTTATATAAGCAGGCTCAGGGTTGTCTTGGCACGAGCCGAGCCAGGCGATCCTGAGCTTTTCAGACGAGCCTTGCCATGTCTATTTAAAAGATTTTTATATTTATCTTAATATCTTAGAGCAATATTTCCTTTATTAAATTGAGAAAGAAAGAATCTTATCCTATTTTACTAAGTTATTATCTAATCTTAATTATTATATATAAGAGCATGTCTCCCATCTACCAGAAAAATAGAATAAATTAATAGCTATTACTATCCATTACTATAAACTATAGAATAATAGAGGAAAATATAAATAAAATAATAATTAATCTAGTAATTATAGATTATACAAGCGCTTCTAAAGCCACTCTAATTAATTAACTAAAGAAGATATATCAAATTATAAGAAGAATCTTATTAAAAAGGATAATAATTAATTATAATATTTTATATATAATAGTATCCAGTATCTTGCAAACCAATATTCTACTAAAGATAGAAAAATTTAATTTACTAGAATCTATTAATATTTATCAGATTCTAAGAGAAAAGTAAAGAAGTTAGAATAAATTTTATAATTTTGACTTCTTTACCTGAAATAAAGACTACTTATTATTTTTATATTCTTATTTATGTTTAAAACAGTCTTAAAATCTTTATAAACCTAGATAGCTGTACAGAAGTAGATATTATTAATTATTAATTTACTAATATTTATAATCACTAATATACCCCAGTTACTGTATCTAGGATTAAAGCTATTGATTAAATTATTATTTCTATTTATAGAGTATAGAAAGTCTCTATTACTATTACTAATTTATAAGAGAGTATCTGTACCTTTAAACAATATTATATAAAGATTAATTAAAATCCTTATTTATATAGTAATCTAATCTTATTATTAATGACTATATTTCAGAACCTCTATATTAATTTATTAGTATAGAATTAATAATAATAGTTTAGTATACTATCTATCTTTCTTCTTTTTACTATCTAATTTAATAGAATAATCTAAAACTTAGTAAGAGTGTATACTATTATCAGGCTTTTTAAAGATATATAGCTTCCAGAGAAAAAGCCTTCTAATTCCTTTTTAAACCAAGAAAAAATCCTAGTAGAACTTCAAGAATTCTGAGATATATTCTCTATAAATTTTTTTTAATAATTTCTTTTTTATAGCTCTACAGACTATGCTATTAATATTAGATCTAGTAAAATACTTTCTTATAAATCTATATACTTCTTATCAGAAGCTGAACTCAAGATCTTATAAAAATATATTAAAAAAAACTTAAAATTAAATTAAATCTAATCTTCTAAGAGTCCTGCAGGGGCCTCTATTCTCTTTATATTAAAAAAAATAATAGTTTATACCTTTATATAGACTACAGAAGTCTTAATAAGATTTTAATAAAAAATTACTATTTTTTATTTTTTATTTCAGAGATTCTTAACAGGGTCTCAGACAGCAAATATTTTTTAAAAATTAATATTAAAAATGCTTACTACCAGATCCATTTTAAAAAAAATAATAAATAAAAGATAATATTCTATACCTGATATAGCTATTTTAAATATACTATTATATTATTCAGATTAACTAACATCTCTGTAATCTTCTAAAATTATATATATATAACACTTCATGGGCTTCTTAATGACTCTTATATAATATATTTTAATAATATTTTTATCTTTTTATTAAATAAGGAATCCTATACAAAGCATATCTATCAAGTATTAGAGAAACTTTAAGAAGCTTAACTTTATACAAAGCTATCTAAATATTTGTTTTATTAATCTTAAGTCAAATTCTTAGAATATATTATTAATATTACTAGAATATCTATAGATCCTTGACAGATAAATAATATTATTTTATAATTAATTCCTGAAAGTTATTATAATATCCAGGTCTTCCTGAGATTCTATAACTTCTACTACTAATTTATTCAGGATTATTTTTAAATTATCTTACTACTTACCTCCTTACTTCATGGAGCAGTTAATAGTTAAAAGCCTGGGAAAATCTATTTAAATCTATATAAATAATTTATTTTTTATTATTTAATTACTATCTTTTAGCAAGCACCCCTATTGATATATTTTAATCCTATAAAACCCCGGCATTTAGAAACTGATATATTAAAGAAAAGAATAAATAATATTCTATTTTAATTTAATAACAAGAATATATTCTATCCAGTTATCTTCTAATCTTATAAGTTCTCTAGTACTGAGTTAAATTTAATACTCTAGATCAAGAATTATTTATTATTATTTACTTCTTTAAATAATAATAATAATATCTCGAAGATGCTTCCCAAATAATTAAAGTCTTATTTAATTATTTAAACTTATAATCTTTTATATATTAAATTAGAATTAATAAAAAGCAAGCCTAATGGCTTATAAGTTTAATCCTCTATAATTTTATTATTAAATATAAAACAGAAAAATTAAATTTAATAGATAAATCTTTTAAAATATCTTCAGAATCCTGGGTAGAATTATTCCATAAAAAGAATTATTAATCCTGATCTGAGAATAATTTATAAATATATTATCTTTAATAATAAAAAACTTAATTAAAGAGAAATCCCAGTTTGAACCTTAAGATATACAGGGTTATCCTGGATTCAATATTTGTATTATATTAAACTCAAAAAATTCTAATAGTCAAGCTGGTATAAAAACAGCTGATTAAATTATTTAAATAAATTTATCTTAAAAAAGATTTATTTTTTAATCTATAATATCATAAGTATATGCTACAGAAATTCTGTACTCAGATATATATAATTCTAAATTTTAAAAGATAATCTTATATCTACAGAATAAAGATCCAGAAATATAATAATAAAAAGCTGTTATTTAATAAAAATAATTAGACTAAAAGTACTGGACAGTGAAAACTATAGATTATTTATATTTTAAAAACTGCTATTATATTTTATTCTCTGAAATATTATATTAAGTACTTATTTATCTATATTATAATAATCTATTAATAGGATACTTCAGAAAGACAAGAATAGAAGTACTATTATATAAGAAATTTTACTAGAATAGATTACACTATAATATAATTAAATATATTTAAACTTATTTAATATATCAAGATAATACTGCTCCAAAGTATTAATTATATAATACTCTTGAATCTCTACCAATTCTATCTCATTTTTTTAATAAATTAGTAATAGATTTCATTATAGGACTGTCTCTAATTATTTAATATAAGAAAATTATTAATACTATTTTTATTATTATTAATTAATTTTTAAAATACTATCTTTTCTTTACTATTCTATTTATAATAACTACTCTAAATCTTGCAGAATTATTCTATAAATAAATAAAATTAGTCTTCAGATTACTATCAGATATTATATCTAATTAAAGATTAATTTTTATAAGCAAATTCTAGTTATATCTAGCTTATAATAATTATATAATCTTGAAACTTTTAACTGTATTTATCTTTAGATTAATAGTTAAATAGAACAGATAAATTAAACTTTTAAATATTATCTTTAATACTACTCTAGCCAGTTTAATTCTAACTGGCCAGTAATATTACTAATTACTTAATTTATTTATAATAATATAAATAATACAACCACAGGTCTATCTTCTTATAATATCTTATATAGCTATTTCCCAGACTTTTATATCAAGATTAAGAATAATTTTTAATAATAAGAGATCCCAGTTATACAGAATAAGATTAAAAAACTTAAAAAAATAAGAAAACAGTTACAGAAGACATAGTAAATAGTTATAAAAAGATAAAAGAAATACTATAATAAGTATAAAAAATTATTTTTATTTAAAGAAAAAGATCTAGTTAAGCTATTAATCCAGAACTTATAATTTAAAAAATTAAGAAAATTAATCTTAAAGTTTATAGAACTCTTTCAGATTCTTAAATATATTAAATTCTAAGTATATTATTTATATTTACCTGAGAAATACAGACAAATCTATAATATATTTTATATTTTTTTACTGGAACTATAGAATACTGATTAAGAGTATAAGAAACTACTTCTAATACTTGATTTAAATAACAAGAATAAATAAAAAGTTAAAGAAATTAAAAACTATTAATAGTATAACAGTTAAGACTACTACTTGATTAAATAAAAAAAATAGCTAAGTAAATATAATCAGTAGATTTCTAGTAAAAATATGGCAAATACATAAGAAAATATTAGAGAATATTAAAAGATATATCAGAAACTATAATAACTAAAGAAAATCCAGTAAAATATTACTAGATAGCTTATTAAATCATATCTAGTTATTAATAATAAACCAGTTAAATAATATTTTACTAATATACTAATAAATATATTTTAAGTATTATTATAAAGTAACAGGCCATACTTATATATATTAATAATTATAATTTACTGTTATTCAGTATTAATTTAATTATAATTCAGAGATAGATCATCTTTATAACTTCTTCAAAATTATTAGAAACTTTTTGAACATCTACTTAAAAATATTATCTAGTTTATTATTATTAAACTGCAGACTAACTGTAATTAAAATACTAGTATAAAATAATTACTTTATTAAAATCTATAAAATAAAGCCAGGATTACCAGGTATGAGGCACAGTTTTTTAATATTAACTTTTATAATCTTATAATATCTAGCCAGAAATACTTTATAATTAGCAGTATAATATTAGCAAAATATTAATATAATAATTAATAATTAAATTATCTTTTATATATTAACTTCTAGGCAACCAAAAAACCATGATAATAGTTATAAGTTATTATTATCTAAATAAAGACTTTATCTAGATATATAACACAGTTATTAGCAGTATAAATAATATTTTTATTAAAATTTATAAAGGTATTATTCTCCTTATTCTCCAGAATATAAAAAAAATAAGTATAGTACTAGTCTAAAAGCTTAACTAGTTTAATAATATTTCTTAAGACTTTTACAGAAGTCTAATTATATTAGTCCAGAAATATTAAAAAAAATCTATAAATCTATACTACTTCACAGCCACTGCACCGGCTGTAATACTAGTAATATAAAATAGACTCTTCTTTATTAAAAATATAATTAATCTTAAAGATCTTCTGTACTTCTATTTTACTAGATTTAAAATTCTTTATTAAAGTATAAATATAATATATATATTATAACTATTATAGTTTAATTATTATAATATAAATAGAATATAATTAGTTAGTTATAATTTTATAATAATAATAACATATTTTATCAGCCATATCAAGAGATCTAATATAAAATATATAATTCAGAAATAAACAAAGTAAGAAATAAGTGTAAAACAGTACTTAATTACTAAATAATTAATATATAATAATAGAAATAATAAAAAATTAATAAAAAGACTATAAAGAATAAATAAAATAATACTAAATTATTAAAGAAACAACGACCCCGGGATAGAAAAAAAGAAGAAAAAGAAATAATATAAAAAAATCTTTTATTTATATTTTTCTCTTATTAATCTATCTATATAAATATAACTAAATACTTTTAAAGCTATATAAAAATAATATATAACCTTATCTTTATAGTATTCCCTATAGATCCTTTATCTTCTGCTATTAAATCTATATTATTCTGAATCAGGAATACATGAGGCTATTCCCAATATTTAAGTTAGGTAGCTTATCCCAGTGAAAAAGAATATTATTTATAATAGAATAATCTAGTTATCAGGGTCTTGGACATCAGAATAATATATTATAATAATTATAAAAGTTATAAAATTATTAATAGAGGTTCTACACCTCTCTGATACCTATAAAATGCTGATTCCTTTGTAATAAACTACTGATCTCTCAAGGATTAGTCTATCTCGTGGATATAGACTATCTTTGTCGATTGTTAGACCAATCTATTGCGTTTCGTAGCGGATTCCTTACCTAGTCAACAGGCTTTCTACCCTGACAAGTAGATCCTATCACATAATTATACTAGATTAATTAGCTTAAGTACTAGTAGATTCTGATATAACCAGAAACTTTATAAATCTATAATTTATACAGTAATTAGAGATACTTAAAAAATAAAAAGAAAAACTAGAATTAATTACAGGATTAAATAGAGAGAACCTGGAAATTCTTATATTAATAGTTAAGTTAGGAATTATATTTATAACTGTAATGGGTTATTTTGAATATATAGATTTTAATATAATATTATTAGGATGGTATGATATTATATTAGGGATTTTATAATTTAAAAATCATATTTTATAAATTAATTAGAAAACTGAGAGTTTCTAATATATAAATTATAATTATCTAAGATAATATTATTAAGAATTAAATATAGAGTCTGGATCTGTACAACCCGTTATATAATATAAGATTAAAATAAGAATTAAGTAATTTATAAAAAAATTAAAAATATTATAAAAGTCTAGCATGCCAGGTACTGTAGAAAACTTAAAGAAAAGTAATATCTTAGAAATTATAAAATAGATATTAGTAATAATAAAACTATTATAAATTAATAAATTAATATATTTATTAGAATAGATATTGGATATATTACAAGAATATTATAAGTTATATCTAAGTAATATTAACAGAGATTAGATTTATATATACCAGATTATAAAGCTAGAGAATTAGAAATAAAAACTTAAGATTAATAATATAAGATAATAAAAGACTTATATACAAGAATATAGATTTAATAATATAAGTTAAGAAACTCAGGATAGATAAAAACCTAAGTATATTAATATAAAATTAAGAAATATATAAGAATTTCTAGCTATGACCAGGAGTAACCTGTGTATTCTATTATAATATAAAAAATTTAAGAATTTATTTAAATAGCTGAAATAATCTGAATTATCTCAGTATAAAAAATATAATTATACTATTTCTATTAAGGAAGGAAAGTTATTAATATATAAAAAAATTTATCTGATATCTGAAAAAGAATTACAAGTATTATAAGAATATATTAACAACTAATTAACTAAAGATAATATCAGATTATTAAAATTATTTGCGGGACATGGGGTTCTCTTTATATTAAAAAAAATAATAATTTATAACTATATATAGATTACTGACTATTTAATATAATTATAATTAAGAACTGATATCTTTTATTCTTAATCTTAGAAATCTAAGATAAAATATAAAAAATAAAGTAATTTATCAAGCTTGATATCACAGATGTGTATTATTGTATATATATTATAAAAGATAAAGAATAAAAAATTATATTTAAGATAAAGTATAGATATTTTAAATATCTAGTTATATTATTTAAACTTATTAATATATTTGCATTATTTCAGTAATATATTAATAAGATATCAGAAGAATATTTTGATAGATTTATAATTATTTACTTAAATAATATCTTAATTTTCTTGAAAACTGAGAAAGAATATGTAAGATATATAAGACTTATATTATATAAACTATACTTATATTATTTATAATCTAAATTAAAGAAATATAAATTTTATATACAGGAAATAGAGTTTCTGTCATAGAACAACCTAGGGGAGTTGCTACAGACAAGGCCAAAAAGACCATCATTACCCGCAGCTACCTGCGGACCCCTAGAATCCTGCTTATATAGACATGTACACACGGGAGTAGGTGGTCGCTACCACCAATCTATTACAGTTTCTGGGGTATTGGATATTTATAGAAAGAATTTATATTAAATAAATTAAAGTATAAGTTATTAGGAATTAGTCTTGATCCAAGAATCTAAAAAAATTTTAATAATTTATAGATGAGTATGTTATCTATATAATATTACTATTTAAATTTATAAAAAAAATATAGAAATTTAGATAGAAAGAACTGCAGTAATATATATTTAAAGATATTAAATATTAATTTATTATATTACCAGTGCTGGTGCAGTACGACTCTAAAAAAAATAATTATTAAAACTAATATATTAAATTATATTATTAATATATATATAATGCAGCTAGGAGATAATAAAAAACTGAGATTAATTATATTTTATTTAAAAAAGTTAGTTCAGGTAAAACTTAATTATAATATCTATAATAAAGAATTACTAATTATAATAATAGTATTTAAGCAGTAGAGGATCTATCTTAAAGAAATAAAATATATTATTATTATAAAAAAAATTATAAGAACTTAATTTATTTTATAATAATTAAAAAGTTGACCAGAAGGCAGGCAAGATAAATAAAAATTTTATTATAATATAATTTCTGCATTATACACTATAAGAAAATAGAAAATAAATATATAGATATACTAAGTTATAGACTAGATTATAAAATAGAAGAAAAGATTATTAAACTAGTTATTTTAAAATAAAATAAAAATAGGTTAATTAGTTATAATAAAGCTAATCTTATAATAATACTAGAGATTAGTAATAATTTAATTAAATAATTAACTGATATTATTAAAGAAGATAAGATATTCTAAGAAATGAGTAGAAATTTACTGGAAAAGATTATTATTAATAAGAAAAGATTAATTTACTTTTATAAATTAATTTTTATATTAACTAATATAAGAGCAGAAATTATGGTTATGCATTATAATAAACTACTTAAAGAATATTTAAAAATTAAAAAAACTATAAAATTAATTACTAGAAACTATTATATCCCGAATCTCAGATAAAAAGTATATAATTATATTAAATAATATAAGATATATATTAGAAATAAGTCTGTAAGATATCAATTTTATAGATAAATATAAATATAAGAGGTACTATAATAATTATAGAAATAATTAATAATTGACTTTATTAGCCTGTTATCTGAATTAAAAGAATATAATATTATTATAGTTATTACTAATTATTTTACTAAATATATCTATCTTGTACTAAGTAAAATGATAATAATAGTAATATAAATAATAAAACTATTCTTAGAGAATATTATTGTAAATTATAAGATATTAAAATATATTATATTAAATAAAGATAAGCTGTTTATTTTAAAATTCTAGAGATTATTCACAGATCTTATAAGAATTAAAAAATAAATAATAACAGCTTATTATCTGTAGATAAATAAATAAATAAAAAGAATTAATTAGATAATTAAGTAATACTTAAGATACTATATTAATTATTAATAAGATAATTAGGCAGACCTGTTACTTATAATATAATTTTTATATAATAATACTAATTATTTAATAATTAAAGTCTTACTGTTCTATACCAATTATAGTTATTATCTAAGATTTCTGGAAATATTATTAGGAAAATAATTAATTGCTGATATAATTAAAGATATTATTATATTTATAAAATATATATATATCTAGTTATTCTAAGATATTAAATTTATAAATTTATGAAGTAAAATCTACTATAATTACTGATATAGAAAGAAACCTGACTTAAAAAAAAAGAAAATATTTTTATTTTATTAAAATATTAAGATAAAATAATTAAGCCAGAAGCTTGACTATTATAAACTAGAATTATTTATTATTAAAGAAAAGAAAAGACTAGTTAATTATAAGTTAAGATTATTAAAATTAATAAGTAAAATTTATTTAATATTTTATATTTTATTATTAGAACCTGTACTAAAGAATGCTAGAATTATAGAAAATATAGAAATTAATAATAATACTGAACAGGAATATAAAGTTAAAAAAATTCTGGATTATAAGAAGATTAGCAGCAAATCATATTATTTAGTAAAATAGAAAAAATATAATATTTTAAAAAATATATAAGAATTTATTAAAAACCTGACGGGCTGCTACCAGCTTATAGAATAATATTATTAATAAATAGATTAAAGTTTGTCTAGAAGGAAGGAGAATTAATTAATTAAATTAGACTAGGATTATCTGATATAATAGTAAGTTAAGTAATATTATACTTATTAACTAGATACTTCAACTTCTAGAGATTTTTAGTACTTGGGAAATTCTTTTTATCTAATTATTTTAATATATTTGAATTGTGATCTAATATCTGCTTATTATAATTTTTTAGAAATTATTATTATTTAAATAAATAAATTATTTTAGTAGAAATATAAGTCTGCTTAACCAGGGCCTTAGTAAGTTTATTTTATATTTTTAATTAATTTTATTTTAACTTATTTTACTTTCTATTATTATAAAATTATTTCTTATATTTCTGACTATGATGAGTGCAGGTAGTATAATTTTAATTTTTTAAATCTATAGTATAAGAGATACTTTTTAGGAAACAGTGTTTATAAGAGTTTTTAATAATATAACTATTCTTATGAATCTTATTAGATTAGTGGATATACTTTTTTACTTAATTATAATTAATATAATAATAAGATATATTAATTTATCTTAGAAAAAAAAACTAAAGGACTTAGTTAATATACACAGGAAAGTATATATCTTTATATTTCTTGGGAATAAGAAATCTTAAAGAAAGAAAAGTAATATTATAGATTTTTGCTAGTTAACCTGCTAGTAAGATAAGCTTATTAAATAAAAAGTACTGATAAAAATAATACTTAAATAATTAGAAATTCTTATTAAAAAAATTCTGGATTACTTTTATAATATCTAGAATAGACTTATATCACATGATTACCTATTACTAGATCTACTATTAAAAATATATTCAAAATATATTAGAATCTCAGAGTTATGATTAGATTGACCACTAATCTATCTTAGATAATATATAATATAGTATATGGAGAATAGAATATATAAAGATATTTATTTATATACTTAGTTAGTTCTATTCTTTGTACTTAATCTATATTATTTTTAAATAATTTATCTTTAGAAGCTTAATAATACAATACTTATCTATATTTATTTATAGATAATTATATAATATTATCTGGTCTTACTTCTCTTTTCTTATTTAAGACTAGTTACCTTAAATAGATTATTAATCTGATACTATCTTGATCTAGTTCAATAGTATATATACCAGTGAAGCTAAGCTAACAGGAACAGGGAAGTGATCCTAGGGTTTGACAATTTTATTCTTGCTCTGATTAATTCTATGACTATTATTGAAATTAATAATTTTATAAGAAATCTCCGGATCAGGAAGATTTGAAAAAAACTAATAATTAGATATATTTTTTCTTTCTTTATATTATTTATTAATAGTAAATAAATTAATAATAATATTTCTTCCTCCCAGCACTATATAATTTTTATTAAATATTTTATTATTAAAAATATCAGTACATATATTAGTTGAAATAGTTTCAGTTAAGATTATAGATATTTAACAAGAATAAATAAATAATTATTAACTAGTATAGCTAAAAAGAATTAAGCCTGGTTATAAATTAATTATAATTTAAATATATATATATAATCTTCTTATTGACAAGATGCTAATATTTTTAAAATTATAGATTAAAAAAGGATTTTTAATCTCTGTCCTGATAAAGAAACCTATAAAAATAGAAAATCTATTTCTTTAAAACTAGTATAAAAAAAGATAAAAGATAATTAAGAAAGTCTTTTATAAGATTTCTAATATTTTTAATAATAAAATCTGTTTAATTTATTTATTTTAAGATAATTCTAAGATACAGGCCCTGTTAAGTAATTTGCAGTAGAAGATATTTTTGTTAAATAAAAAATTAATTATATAATATACAGAATCTTTTTAATAGATATATATTACTGTTATTTTATATTATATTTATATTAATTACCAGATATACTATTCAGAGCTCAGTATTAAAGAATAAATAAAGTTAGTTAATATTTTTATTATTGAACTAGATAAATATATAGTATTAATATATAGTTATTATATTAATTTAGCTAGCTTAAATCTCCAGTATCTATTCTAGAATAATTATTATTTTAATACTTCAACCTCGCAGACCATGAAAGATTAAGTAATTAATTATATTTTTTATATTAGTTAGAACTATACTATCAAAATCTATGAATATATAATAAGAAATAATTTTAATATTTTAGTTTTTATTAAGAACTTGGCTAAAGCTGTACCTGATCTTATTATTATTCTTAATTAAAATATTCTCAGAGATTATATTAAATAAAAAATGTAAAGAAAATTGAAAATATTAATAAAATATTAAATATGAATTTAGATATATAAATAAAAAACTAGAATAAAATAATTTCTAAAATATAATATTATTCTTTAAATAAGATCTCAGAAGTTTATATCTTTTTTTTAGAACTGATACAGACATTTATAAGTTTAATAAGAAATGAAAAGGCGAATCTTTAAGAACTATCTGATATTAATATTAAATAGTTATAAAGATTCAAGAATGAGCAGGGAAAGGAGAGTAAAAAAAATAAAAAAAAATAAAAAGAAGAAAAGTAAAGAGAAAGAAAGTAAAAAGAAAAAAAGTAAAAAGAAGAAAGATAGAAAGAAGAAAAATAAAAAGAAGAAAACTAAAAAGAAGAAAAATAAAAAAAAGAATAAAGATAATAATAAGAATAAAGATAATATTAAGAAAATGGCTGATATCTGATGATGAATATAGTTAATAATAAAATTTTAATAATAATATAGACTAGAAACCATAATAATAATTAACTAATTCTTGATTAAATAATTTATTTTTATTTAAAGTCTTGAGGAAGGCTTTTACAGGACTTTTATAAATTTACTATTAATATCTTGGAGAAGCTTTATATTAATATATATTTCTAGTTTTTATTATTATATTTTTATACTTATATATTATTCTGTATTTAGTATTTTAAACTTTTTCTGATATAATTAGTACTAATTAAATAAGTTATCTTTAGATTATTAGAGCAGGTCAGGTTTTTAATCTAAAGAATCTAATCTAAATCTTAGCAGGTTAAGTCAACAAATCAGAATCTAAATTAAATTCTTAGTAAGTCAGGTTAATTAATTATAATCCAAGTAATGGGTCAGGTTAATTAATCATGATCTGACCCGTGGGTCAGGTCCAAAAATTTTTAGAGAACCTATCCAAGAACCCGACCCGACCCAACAACCCGACCCAATGACCCGACCCAATCCAACACTATATACAGAAATAATAAGATATAATTTATTATTTATATAGATAATTCTGTTATTACTGGCCTTAAACAAGCAGATCTAATTTTAATAAAGTATTATTTTAATAAAGTATTCAGATTTAAAAAATTAGATAAACTGAAGATTCTGTTTAATTATAATATTTTATATAATTATAAAGCAGGTACTATCTTGCTCAGGTAATTTATTTATATAAAAAGATATTTTATTACTGCAGGTATATAATTATACTTAAATATTATTATATTTATAATATTTATTTATATTAAGGCAGATCACACTGTAATATTAATTAAGAAGATTAATATTAATAAATATTAAAATTTCATAAGAAGATTAAACTAATTAATTATTAAAATAAAATTTAATCTGTATTATACTATATTTTATTTATAAATATATATATATATATTTTAACTGCAGCGGATGCAAAGGCCCTAAAATATATATATAAATATTTATATAATATTACCTCCTACGGGATCACCCTGGTAGTTAATTATATTAAAAAAATTAAGATTTATATAAATATTATTCACGCTGATTATAAAGATAATAAATTAATAAAAAAATATATTATCTTTTATATAAACAGATTTATTATTTAATTATTAAATAAATAAATTATTATTATACCCTTTTCTACTATTACAGAATACTGCGTGTATAATACTGCTGTTAAAAATATTTTATATATTAAAAAATTAACACAGATATTTAACTTTAAAATATTAAATAATAATAAGATACTTCTATTCAGTAATACTACTAATTTATTATAAAAATTTTCAATTACAGTATCTATACACGATCCACTAGATAGTTAAATAACTATTATTTATTTATAATAGATCTTATTAAAATAAATATTATATTAATTTAATATATTATAAGTACTAGTAACCCGGCAGACAGTCTTACCAAACTATTAAATCAGAAAAAGTTCTATAATTTCTAGATTCTACTAAAAATAATCTTATTAATTACCCCCCCACAGCATCCAGGAAATGATGCTTAATATATAAAAGATTATCTATTTAGAAAATATTTATAATTTTATTTAGTATCTCTCCACATGCTCCTTCGCCTAGAAAGCTGTATTGAGATATTTATATAGGCTAGTTATATACTGTACTCAGACTGTCTATAAAGCATTTCTTCTAGTTACTTTATTTTACTCTTCTAGATAGCTCAATTCAACTCACTCTTTTGCTTCTGTTTTCATTTGTTGGTTTTCACTTTCATTATTACTTTCGTTGCTGCTTCCGTAGAGCGCTCCTCAAGAAGGTATATCGCCCCTGCCATGGGGGAGACACCCTGTACTAGTGCTTACCAGCGCTACCCCGCACATGAAGCTTCCGGATTACGCGATTTGGTTGTACAGAACGAGTTAGGAATGAGATATGAGACTTGCCATGGTGCATGATTCAGTTTAGTCATGTGGCACGGATTTGGAATCAATTACACATACACATGAGACGCGGTGGCTGTTTGATCTGCGTGGTTATTTTAAGCAGTGTGTCTGGAGTATTGTGTTTTATATTCAATTTTCAGCCCGGTCAGGTGATCTCGATGGGATTTCTTTCGTACTAATACTTCTCCTCTCTCTAGTATCCCTCGAACTATCCAATCGTTACAGGGCAAAAGAAATCGTTGACATCATCAATTAGTAGTTCGAATAATCCTCCATTTATAGAGCTGTCACTCGCTTGTCATTGTCTTGTATGTCCTCTTCCGATTTTCTAGCATGTTGTCGTCTGAGTCTGTTTAAAGCCAGCCTTGGTAGCTCTAAATAGCTTATCATATCAACCCTTCTAATACAGCTTTAGTGCTGAACCTGAAATTGAGTGAATAGCGATAAAATCGGATTTAGATGAGATTTCGACAGCGCATCCCCACAAATGCAGCATGCTTTCGGACTTGGATGGATCGCCAAGGCCCGTGGGTCTGGCGTGCTTATTAACCTCAATGCGGGTTGTTCTTGAATGCTTAGACAAATCGTCAGACCAGTCAAGCATTCCGAATGACTCTTAAGTCGAAAAATGGTGCTTGCAACTCAGGGCTCTCTTTAGTGAGGCTCCTGATCGCGTTGACAGGGGATGTTGGGGGCTGAAACTTACACTTCCATATTCTTCTCTGTCTCCCGGTGAGTGATGCGCTAAACTCGAAGGATGACTACTTATTATGAGATATCTCTCACACGGCGCCAGGATTGGCTCAGTATCCTAGTTAAACGCTAGTCGCGTTTTCTTCTCGTATTAGCGTGGCGGCGGCTCCTTTCTTACAAATATGCCACACCATAACTTAGCATGCTTTGCGTCCGCCCGATGATTTCGTTCACAATGCCTGGAGAACTGATCGTGCGAACGGAAAGTGCTCAGCGACGCAGAAAGCCTGGGAAGAGATCTCGAACGGGATGCCGAACCTGCCGGTGAGTTTCATGACCTCACTCCATGGATAGTCCATGGCTGACCGCGAGATTAGGGTACGGCGCATAAAATGCGACGAGGCACCGGGGTCCTGTAGGAATTGCACTTCTACAGGCCGAGCCTGCGACGGATACGATCTGCACCGATTCCCCATCAAGCGGGAATTGTGTCTCCCGACCCTAGGGATGGGCGTTGGAGGAATCATGACTTCCGATGAGAAACGAGGTTTTTCGTACTTTCAATACCGCCTTGTCCCTGACCTTGTGGGCTTTTTTGACTCCTGGCTCTGGCAGAAGCTGGTCCTGCAGATGTGTCATTCCGATCCAGCGGTATGCCATGCTGTCAACATGGTGAGCGCAATTCACCAAGATGCTGAGGAAAGAGGCATGCGACTAGCTGGGGAGGATTTGCAGAACCCAAAACACCGATTTGCACTTGAGCAGGCTGCCCGATCTTTCGCACATTTGCAAAAGCGCCGGGCCTCTCCCGACCCGCAGTTGCGCGA
This sequence comes from Aspergillus piperis CBS 112811, assembly GCF_003184755.1. Taxonomy (NCBI): domain Eukaryota; kingdom Fungi; phylum Ascomycota; class Eurotiomycetes; order Eurotiales; family Aspergillaceae; genus Aspergillus; species Aspergillus piperis. The sequence goes on along the minus strand of NW_020291614.1, from coordinate 204,623 downwards.
GGTTGTGCTAGTGTGCTGCCTTCTTTTCGTCATGGCAGAGCTGCTGTTGGGAGAATTCGCCAGAGCCTTCATACACCTACGTAGTGGCACACAAATTCTCGAGGAGTCGCTACGCCTTGGGATACCAGTGATTCCTTGTCTTTCTGAAACACTCCGCGTCTTGAATTCCCAGTCGTCACATGTCGGAGACTTTGAGTCAGAATCAGGCATTCAAGGCGAGGCGGAGAATGAACGTGATATTGAGACTTTCGACGGCTTTGAAAGTCTGAAGGTAGCGCGACAATGCTTTCAGCGAGTCATGTATAGGGTGATCCCGTTCATTGCCACGGCTTGGAGACTTCCACAAACAGAGATACTAGCGAACTACGAAACGCTTTGGGCCAAACGACAGAGGCTGTTATCCTCGCTGGAGCACCTTGCAGAGCGGTTTGAACTGTTTTACCAACGAGAATATGCCACTCTTAACGCGAAAGAGCAAATAGGGGCGGATATCGTGAGGCTCCAATTGGTTGCCAAGACAATCGTACTGAAAACGTGCCTGCTCGACGAGTATGACTACAGATTGCTCACCCTTGAATATAGCAATCTGTTATCAGGATACGAAAAATTCATGGACAGGTTTCCCTGTCGCCCCACTATCACACTGGATTACGGACTAAGCTTTGGGCTATTTGCTGTGGCATCGAAATGTCCAGACCTTGGCATCCGTCTTCGAGCCGTTGATGCCTTGCGCAGGTGGCCGCATTACGAGGGCATGATCAATTCCAACGCCGGGGCAGGAATAGCGGTGGAGGCGATCAAATTGGAGTTGCATAAGATGCAGAAGGATGATGCGGAGCGCGTGTCTTCGATAGATCGGGATCCTGACGTAAGCTTTTGGGAAATGATCAGAAGAACGCAGAATGGGACGCAGTGGCCGGCTGTACGCGATGTAGAGCTGCGAGTGAAGGAGACTCGACGGTTGTGAGATTACCAGAGTGGTCGGGTGGTTTCACATGTTCACTTAGTATTTAGCGGATCTTCATGATGAACTTAGGTTCTGAAAACACAGTATATAGGTCATGGTAGTATAGTCTAGCAGGAGTATCTACAAAATGAAAGCATGCCGTCTAATACGTGGGTTGGTTACGGATACACAGCAGATCAAATCCGCATCTATTCTTCTCTCGGGTTGGATTTCCGAGGTGGATGGGACGTGTGCTCACCTGTCGAGCTGGTCCATTTCAGCCATCTTTTCTTCTCGTTGATGCTGAAGGCTTGCTAGATGGGTTGATTTGGCTTGAATAGATGTTGTTGATGGATATTCTGGTGTGTCTGGTTTACAAGAGTGAAACCGGGGAGAGTGGCCCTATTCAAGTCGGAGGCTTAAGGACTTTTTCGCCTCCCACATGCCACTAGTATCCTGTATGATCAAGAAGAAAAAGAAAGCTGAAGATCCAGCTGACCGGTGCGGCAATTTACCGGCGTCATTATGAGATGCGATTGTGTAACAGGTAAAAGTTTGTGCGAGGTTTGGGGACGCAATTACGATCCTGGGACCACGCTGGCGTCCCTATCTAGTGGCGAAACCGGAGTCGCATTGGTATATCGACTATGATTTACCACCTACTAGAATCCATCATCTCATCAACGTGATCTGAATTGCTTTTTCTTTCGGAGATCGTGCAGGTTTTCATCTAGCAGGACTATGCTATGACACACAAGATCCAGCCAATTGGTTGACTGGAAGGGGGGGAACCCTTGCTGTCATCCCAACGATGTATGAATTTTATACTATTCGGGGCGAACCTTCATGTCGGATGGGTGCAGATCTACACAGCTGAGCACAGCCAATATGAGCTGGTGCAGGACCCTGATCATCGTGGCTTCGTCCATTCGATCGCGTAAAAGAGGGGGTGTTCTTGGCGTACATGAAGGGTTACATGGCCAGGTGTATCTCCACCTCAGCTGAAGTCCGAGCTGAAAAGTTGACCGAAGCTCATGCAGGCTAATTAAATGACGGCGTTGGACCCTGGTCCAAGTAGTCAAATGTTGTTGGCCAGTCAGATCGGAGGGAAGCCTATTCCATCTACTTCTTCCAATCTATCTTCAATCTATTCGACATCCTGGTATACGAGCCATGGTTACATTGACACAGCGACAGCATCGTTAAGGATCTAGATTGTCAAAAGTTGATGTCGTCAATGTCTGTATGTGCGCCGTTTTGGCAATACGAAATGAGGGGAAATTCGCCTCCCGGAGAGATAAATAAGGCTCGATGGAGCCGTGGTATCAATCTCTCCATCAACGACAACAACAGCAGCAATCTCAGAGCATCAATCTTATTACTTGAATTCAACTCAGGTGCTTCGAGCTCATTAGTTTGATTTTCATCATGACACAGTCGATAATCAAGTCCGAGGAGTCGAACCCTCCAAGCCTACACATCGTCAAGCAGTGGAAGGAGGTCAAAGAGAGTCTGCCCTTCGATGACACTCAAGACTTTGTGAACGCTAAACGGGGCTGGAGAGGTAGTCTCGGTGACCCCAACCAGGTCATTGATGCTCAGGGCAATGTGGTGTGGAACAACGATGCCTACGACTTTTTGAAGGACGACGCCCCATACTCGGCCAACCCAAGTCTGTGGCGCCAGTCGCAACTGACTCGCATGAATGGACTGTACCATGTCGCCGGACCCATTTACCAAGTGCGGGGGCTTGATCTCTCCAACACGACCATTATCGAGGGCGATGAGGGCATCATTGTCATCGACCCCCTCACTTCGCAAGAGACCGGCGCTGCTGCACTCGCTCTCTACCAGAAGCACCGTGGCACTGACCGAGCCGTCAAGGCTGTCATCTACACCCACTCTCACGTTGACCACTTCGGCGGTGTCAAAGGCTTCGTCAGTGAAGACGATGTCGAGAAAAATGAGATCAAGATCATTGCCCCCGAGGGTTTCCTAGAGCATGCTGTGTCCGAGAACGTCTACACCGGTACCTCAATGAGTCGCCGCGCTGCGTACATGTACGGTGCTGCCCTCGATCAAGGACCAAGGGGCCAGATTGGCGCTGGACTTGGACAGACTACCTCAACCGGCGTCGTCACCCTCATCGCACCCAACATGACCGTCAGACGCACGGGCGAAAAGAGAACCGTCGATGGCATCGAGATGGAGTTCCAGATGGCACCTAACACTGAAGCGCCCTCTGAAATGCTCATCTGGTTCCCCGGCCTTAACGCACTCTGCGCCGCTGAGGACGCCACACACACCTTCCACAACATCTTGACCCTGCGTGGTGCGGTGGTCCGTGACCCTCACTCCTGGGCCAAGTACCTCACAGAGACCATCGACCGATACGGCAGCCAAGCCGAGGTCGTCTTCGCCCAGCACCACTGGCCAACCTGGGGCAACGACAACATCCTGAAGTTCCTCACCTACCAGCGCGATCTGTACGCATACGCGCATGACCAGACCCTCCGCCTCCTGAACCAGGGATACAACGGCCCCGAGATCGCCGAAATGCTCACCTTGCCCCCGGCTCTAGATCAATCTTGGTATTGCCGTGGCTACTACGGCTCTCTAAGCCACAACGTCAAAGCCATCTACCAGCGCTATGTCGGGTGGTTCGACGGCAACCCAGCCCACTTGTGGGAACACACCCCCGTCGACAAGGCCAACCGATACGTGGATCTCATCGGCGAGGACAAGGTTCTCGAAGAGGGTACCAAAGCATACCTAAAAGGCGACTACCGCTGGGCAGCTGAGCTTCTAAGTCACGCCGTTTTCAATAACCCGGACAACGAGAAAGCCTGCAAGAAACTAGCAGATGTGTACGAACAGCTCGGATACGGTTCTGAAAATGGTACCTGGAGGAACTTCTACACTTCCGGAACGACCGAGCTGCGCTATGGCAATTTCGGCACGCCTACGCAGTCAGCTGCGGCCGATGTGCTGGGTCAGCTAACCCCGGATATGGTCCTTGATACTCTCGCTATCAAGATTAATGGGCCCGAGGCGTGGGATAAGAAGGTGCTTATAGATCTTGTTGTTTCGGATCAAGATAATAAGACGTACCATTCCTGGCTGTCTAACGGGGCTCTAGTCTACAGCACTGCTGACCAGTCGAACGCTGCTCAGGTCACTCTGACTGGTACGGCTAAGCAGTTGACTGCGCTGGCTGTATATGGACCTGATCATGATGCTTTGGTGAATGCTGGTATTGTGATTGATGGGGATACTACTGCGCTGGATACTCTTGCGTCGTTGCTTGATCCGGGTGATCCGAACTTCAACATTGTTAAGCCTTAGGTGGTAGGACTAGCTTACAGAGGACTGGTTAAAGAGGCCGGTCCAGTCGTTGTTATAGTAGTCTAAGTCAATTATTTCCTTGACTTCTTGGATTCATATGGTTTCTCAGGATAAGCAACCTCTGTTAGTACTGTCTAGGTACGATTGTTATCAAGTATCTGAATATAGTTACAACGTTGAGTTTATAGTGGGCATCACACATAGTCTTGAGGATACTAGTCGCAAGTACGCTTCGTTTCTACCAACTTCGACCATTGTGTATTACTATACTATAATTTTACCTTTCCTAACTAGTTTTATTCCCTGTTATTTCTAGATATTTCCCCCAACGGCCGTGATCAGTAGCATAAACATATCCCCTCTGAGATAGTAACACCTTATTACTGGTTTTGTGCCGCTAGGCATGTTCATGCTCCCTTGAGCTATTAATCGAGTCGTGACCCTTATGGTGGCTATGTGCTTGATTAGTAGATACTGAGAAAGATGGAGAGCACTAGTGCGTGGGATCCGGCTGAATGCAGCATGTGCATATAGTCTCTATACCATTGAAAAGCCCCTTGACGTAAAGAATATTAGTAGTCCTACCTGAAGAAGAAACAAATGCGGCCGTGACAGTGTACTGTATTTTTATCAAATTATCTAAGTACAGGATACCGCACCCTCCACGAATACCGTTTTATCATCTTGACTCCCTCCCAATCCCAGCGGTCACGCGCATCGAGCTCAGCGTACTTAAAGAGCCATTCCACCGCTATCCACGGCTCACGCCGGGCCTCCATCTCCTGGAATATCATTTCATCCAACACAGAGCTCACACCAACACAAACTGCAGTAGTGGATGTATAAGGATTGTATCGCTCGGAAGGGCTGCGCGGTGGCAGGAGATGGGCGCCGCGATCGACCAGCATGCGCAGGCGGACGCGGCCGGTGTCGTTATCCGTATGCAGATTGTAGTGATAGGCAACGTGTGCCAATGCTGTCTTACGGTCAATGCGTTCGTGGATGCGTTTGTTTATGTCCAGGCCGTGTTGAAGCAGCAGATCGATGGTTTCGGCGGCGTCTACATCGGATGCAGCTGTACATGCTGCTTCAGCGATCAAGTTGACAGTGGGCGACAAATGGGCCACCGAAAAGCCTCTGTCTAGCAGCCACTGAAGTGTTTCAATCTTCCCCGTAGAAGCCGCGATTACGAGGGCCTGCTCGCATGCGGTTTTGTTCAAGTGTTCTGGGAAGATGTAGCTATTCCATCTCCCCGTCCGGACGAGCAGATCGAGAACAGCCGCTCCCCCTCGGATGGCTTGGTGAAGGAAATTGGCCAGACCCATATGACACGGCGGATCAATTTCCTTATCGATCAGCATCTGGACTAGTGCAGTGCGACCTGATGCCAGAACGATGGCGGGTAAAGTATCACCTGGGCGGTCTACGGCGATAGGATCGGCCCCAGCGGCAAGCAGGTGACGGAATATGCCCTCGAAGGGGATGGCATGTCTCAATGCTGGATAACCGTCCTGTGCATCCTGGTCATTGGGGTCTGCCCCAGCGCTAAGTAGCATGGAGACCATGGCTTCCGAGCCCTGCTTAATGGCCTCGATTTAGGGCTTCCGCATACGCATCCCTCCCGGCGATGGAGATGCCTCTGCACCGTGAGCGAGGAGCACCTGGACCACCTCGGTGTGACCTCGAACTACAGCCCAGCAAAGAGCAGTCGGAAGATCGTCCCAAATGAACACTTGGCCACATCTAGAATTTGGGTCGTACCCATGGCACTCAAGTAGCTGCCGAACCAGAGCTGTATTCCCGCGCGCCGCGGCTACACACAGCAGCGCAGCCTTGTTTGCGGGTTCAACGGTGCTAGCTAGGTAATCCCATCGTTCAAAGAGAAGATCAACTATGATGTCACACTTCAAGAGTGTGTTTGACGTAAGAGGACACATCGTAGCATTATGGGACGACGGCGATTCTGAGCCTTGGCAGCGGGTTAACTGGTCCATCACGCCTGCATCGAGCAGACCTCGAACACATTCGAAGCGACTCAGGCGCGCTGCCCAACACAAGGCGGAGCATCCATCCGGTACCGTGGAAATAGTAGGATCGGCTCCCCGTTGAAGCAGGAACCGCATGACCTCAAGGTGTCCCCCGCGCGCAGATAGTACGAGGGGAGTCCAACTTTCATGATCCCGGGCGTGGATGTTTGCTCCGGCATCGACCAGCCACTGCACAATGGCTAAATGTCCCCCCGCAGCAGCTTCCATAAGGGGTGTTCGTCCGTCCGAGTCGGCAGGGTAATCGACATGGTACGGCCGCGGCAGATGATCCATGAAGAAGCGGGCCAGGGCTTCATGGCCATGTACGGCGGCCAGTAACAACAGACTTCCAGGACTTTTGTCATAGGCCTCATGGCGCGGATTGAGCCACCTACGTGTGTGACGGATGTCGACTCCGCCCTGATCATACAGATACCGGACAATGGCTTCATCGCCCTCTATCACCGCCAACGCCATGGGTCGCCAGAGAGTGTCCGGATCACACTCGTTCGCCGAGGCACCAGCCTCCAGAGACTTCTGCACAGTCGCGAGGCATCTGTGCTCGATTCCCCAGGCTAATGCAGAGCTGTTATTATGATGTACATTATGTCGATACAGCATGGGATTCACGGCGCGGTAGAAGTTCCGATGAGTGCGAGCGAGGGCATTGATATGATTTGCACATTCAAGGTAGCCCACAATCTGTTCGATGAGCTCAACTGGGAGACGCAAAGCTGTCCTAGTAGTTATTGAAAAGATCATTATGGGGAATACCGATGGACAATGCTGTGTTTAATCGTTTGATGATTGGGGATGTGGCAGAAGATTTGGGGAAATTTGGATAGATTGGGATTATGTCCACTCCAAAGTGGGGCTAGATTCCTACCACAAATAGTATCTCGCGAATGCATCATAAAAAGACTTAGAGAAGGTTGGCAGGTATGGTTGAGATACTGGCATAGGAGAACTTGGTGGAGTGGATGCTCTTTGTCCCTTCATGTATCGTGGTATCGGCGTACATAATATAGCCAAGGTAACAGTCTCATTCAACCATGATAACTCTACATCACGACCTATAATTTAGACAGCGCCCATGTCAGTACACAGGTTTGGATGAGTAGGATTTCATGTGCAGAGGAACAAACTATACGTGAGAGACAATGAGCGATCTTATCATGCCCCATGACCGATAAGCGGACTTTCCGTGCGGGGTGATAACCGATGGTCCCCTGCCGAGATGAGATAGCATTGCTGCCTTCCACTTAACATGAAGGAGAATCTTTCAACATTAATTCCTCTATTGTCCTGCTGGAAGACGCTACATAATTAAGCAATAAACAATGTCGGTTACCAACGCAAGTCCCGGGAATTTCGATCACATCCCTATCATCGACCTCTCGGCATTAAGGAGTCCCGTGCTGAAGGAGCGCCAACAGCTGGCAAAGGAGATCTTCACTGCCTGTACGCAGGTCGGATTCTTCTACATCAAGGTATACTGCTTCGCTAGAAGATTGGAGGAAGGCAAAGTACCTGAGTATAATACAGAATCATGGAATAGCTGAGGACGTCATCACTTCCCTCCACGACATGGCGCGCCAGTTCTTCACTCTGTCGCAGAAGCAAAAGATGGATTATTATATTGGAAGGTCAAGGGTGGCATTCCACATCTCGTCTCTGAACGACAATCTACTGATCCTCGATTTAGAAATTTCGCGGTTTCATGCCACTCTACTCAGAGCAGCCCACTGACACGGATCTCGGGTCCGCCCCCAAGCCAGACCCTACCTCACCCGGCGCCTTTTCCGAATCCTTCGATATTGGTTATGAAGTGGCAGCCGACCCTCTGAAGAGTCAACATGATGCCCTTCCTCCAGACACGTATGATCTGTATGGGGATAACCAGTGGCCTGAGGAGGATGTCCTTCCTGGGTTCCGCGAAGTCTATCTTCGATACTTTGCTGAGGCGATGACCTTATCTCGGGCGCTGATACGAATCTTTGCGCTAGCACTGGATTTACCCGAAGACTTCTTCGACCCGATGGTCAAGAACCCCGGGGCTACATCGAGGATGTTGCATTATCCACCGCAGCCGGTTGCGGGCGAGGTGAAAGTCGGACTTGGAGAACACACGGTAAGTTAATGCCCGAAAAGACGAAGCGAGGTGCGTACTGAATGGGACAATACCTGTTCTTCAGGACTATGAATGTTTCACTATACTCTCACAAGATCGAGTCCCGGCTTTGCAGGTTCTCAATGCTCGACAGGAATGGATCCTGGCGCCGCCCATTCCTGGCACCTTAGTAGTGAACATCTCGGACTGCCTGTCCATCTGGTATGCAGTGCTGTCTTTTGTAAATTCCAACATGTTGCAGGGTGTAATTATGTGTACAGGACCAATAAAAAGTTTAAATCGACCATCCATCGCGTCACCAACCTGACCGGACAGGAGCGATATACCATCCCCTTCTTCTTTGGTGTGGACTATGACACCACTGTGGCGGTGCTGCCGAGCTGCATTACCGAGGATAGTCCTGCGTGCAAGAAGCCGTTCAAAGCGGGGGAGGTAAGACGAATTGCATGCTTCACGTTCTTCCTTCTCAAGGAACAGGCTAATTTGGTACGTCATAGTGGGTGCGCCACCAATTGACTACGGCCTATGTTGGATACGAGCCAGAGCCGCCGACCCAAGGGAACTAAGACCATTGTGCTGGGACCAAGAGGGGCTGGAGAAGATGCATTGTGCAGATCCCCTAGCTGGGCATCTTGCACGACATACATAGTGGCTAAAGATCATTCTATCATCACAGCTCTTTGAACCAGCTCCAAAATGGCTACTCTGCATTTTAGAGTATGATTTCTTCTTCATCAGTGGACAAATGCAGTATTAGAGCGGTTCACATTCTGTCATCAATAGGCAACATTGCATGGGTGTTTCAGCCCAACCCCTATCGTATTCTCAGAATGTGACAATGCACCATTGAGAAGGTCATTGGGTAGAAAAAAGACCTCAAACTTGGGCGATTGCTCAGCCTCATCGTGATAGCCGACGCTGATGATCGTTGAGGGAAAAGCAAATATACAACGCCAAAGCAATATCTGCAATCTTGCAGCTGGATTGGCTGATCGAGTGAACCGGCACGATAAGGGAGCATCCGTGCTTCAGGCTACCCCTGGATTAGAGATTCACTTGGTTGCCGTATCTCGCGCCATCGATCTTGGGGAAGCCTCGAGTTGAGCCATACAACACATACTAAGGCTGGACATTCATGTGCAGAACAGCCAAAAGAATCATTAAGCAATGCCCACTCAAGCAACCGAGACACAACATGGATTCATTGTGTTTCCATCCCGTTGGGATCACATCTAGTGAAAGTCTATCACACTGTACACTCGATCTTCCCGATCCTATACTTGGAATACTGGTGCGCGATCTTCGCACTAAGTATACGCAACGACCACCTGCCCAAGCACGCGGTCCATATTTGCTTTTTCTAACCACCTCTTTGGGAGCACGGCCGATCTCCACGGCATCTCTGGGAGTGGGATGGCCAACTCCGCGGGCGCTTGAAGTTCACGATACGAGGTGCCCGATAGTAATTGTGATATCTACATTGCAGTGTCCCACCTTTTTCATGAAAATTTGATCTTCTTTCTTCTCTTAGAACAGATGCTGCAGTATGTAACACAAGTGACTTGATATCTTCACTGCTGATGGAGCACGCTGCGCTCTCCGCACCCATACAGATGGAATCAGAGGAGGTTCTCTCGCAAATTATCCTCGTCGTTTCGGTTGTTTCCATGGTAGGGTCAGGGTGGATCATTATCAGCTTTCTTGTGAGTATTGTACCAAGGCGCCTGCCTGCCTGTCTGTTTCTGACGCGCATCAGTTTATACCCAGTCTGCGCACTTTCCGTCATCAATTGATTTTAGGTGCCGTCTTTCCGTGGATAATGCAATCTAATTGCCACTGACGGATTCAGGTCTCGGGATCAGTGAATTTCTCGCCGCAAGCAATGTCGTCGTCCCAGCTGGTCTGAATACCTCGGGCATCGAGATATGGAACCCTTCCCTCAAGACATTCTGCAGCTTCAGTGGACTCATGGCTCAGACATTTCTGGTGCAGAGTAAGACTCGATATATTCATTCCCGACGGTAACATACTAACGGTTAGTACTCCTAGCCGACTATTGGATTCTTTCGATTGCAATTTGCACGCACCTCATACTGATGGACTATGTCCACGCTGCCTCGTGGGTCCAGAACCATAAAGCCGCCCTCTGGTGCATCCCATGGGGTCTCTCAATTCTATGGGCAGTGCTTGGCCTTGTCATCGTCGGATATGGGTATGCAGGTGGCTGTATGTCCCCTTTAGCTCTATGGTCTTGAGACGCACGATTGATAGAGGTCAGGGTGCTGGTTCACCAGTGATCGTGTCCGACTTTTCGTGAACTTCATTCCACGATGGACTATCATCCTTGTCATCCTGTGCATTTACACCCGAATATGCGTCTTCCTCTACCGGTCTCATAAAGCCCTCTCGAGCGACCAGGAAGTCACTCTGCAGACGCCGCATCCACACCAATGGCAGCTCCTGGATATCGATGACGGGCCTAGCCACACTTCTCATTCGTCAATTCCGCTTAAGAAGGTTAGTCACTTGAGTATCGGTGTTTCCGGTCTTAAGCCGATGACCGAATAATTAGGTGTCACTCCAGATGATGGTATATCCGACCGTATATGCAATGATCTGGATCATCCCCACTTCCGTGCGCATCTATCAAGGGATGACAGGAAAGCGAGCTCCACTGGCACTGGAGATTCTAGAAAAGGTGATCGAAGAAAACGACGGCCTTCTTTGAACTCTATTAATGGAGGTCTAGATCTGCATTATGTCACAGGGCCTTGTTGATGCAATTATTTACGGTAAGCGATATAAGCAGTTAGTCTCCTTGCACAGCGCTGACTGAAATTGCAAGGGTTTAATGAACGTTCCTGGAGTGGCTGGAGGGACTGGCTGCATGGCCTAGGACGATGATGAACTCAATGGGGTGACGACGGTGACATAACCACTTGCAGCTTTCGTTGTTTGATGACTATAGGTTTCTGTAGTAAGGTAAATGATCTACGGCGTGGATAGCCCTGGCACCTGTTCCGACGAATCATGCATGTTTCCAGTCAAGCTTCCCACGACATGTTCGGGTTTGATCACCATCTGTCCCAATCATATCTGTGAGGGCCTTGCAGTAGATAGGCGATCCAAGGGCTGTCCTCACTACTGGGCTGGGGTCTACCGTGGAACCACCACTGTTGATGGCCGGCTCAGTTTGCCGGGCATTTCCGAGGCAAGGATGAGATCCATCATCCTGGGCCAGATCATTCTAAGAGCCCATCACCAGTAGATCTGCCAGTATATTCCCGACACAGTCCGGAAGGAGAATGATTTGCTTGGTTTCTTAGGTAAATAGGGTAGTAGTAGTGTGCTGCAATAATAACCACACAAAGATGAAGACGGGAATCTGGCCAGCTTGATTGCACAATTGTGAGTATTGTGAAAGATCCATATATTTAAAAGAATATTTGGAACTTTTGATCTGTCAACAGATTCGTGGGGATCGACTCGATGGCTGACCAACTGGTGGGGAGACGGAGAGCCCGTGACTCCGGGCCGCTTTCGTCTCAGCGCGCTCTCTGCCGCCATGACGACTGTAACCCTGACTGCGATACTCACCTCCCGTTTTCCCTATCGGCATCCCCGTCGTAGCAGCAGCTACGGGCACGTTTCACAAACAATGTCATGATCGGTCTGTTCCAGTTTATATAACTTCAAATCTTCTAAGACATCGTAACTTCACCTGTCGAGTCATTGTTGAGCCCGCACGCAAACAATCCCCTTAACGTTCATGATGTCATTGACTTTCACATTTCTCCATGACGCATCCTAACCACAGTTTCGAGTCAACAATGAGGCTCATGACACCACGACTACGCCAATTTCACGTGGGCTGATCGATGGCTATTGGCAGCGCGCCCAGGATGGGCTTCTCCCCTGCGCGATCAACCGCCTGCAGTAGACTCGCTCATCGTCCCGAACCACGGTCGCGTCGTACTCAATTCCTCGAGTTTGACCTTACGGATATGAGGCAGACAAGCAATCCGGAGGGGAAGAAGCCCATGATGTCAGCATTGCTCAGGGTTCGGACTACAGCGTTGGTCCTCGCATCATCGATCCTTGCGGAGGAATCGGAAACTCATATAGCGTCCAGCAACCACGTTCACTGAGAACCCAATTGCTCAATGCTATGCTTCCTACCATATTCAACCTCGACTGAAATGATACAGCAATGGCTTCCACTCGTGCTAAGGGAACCCTTGCTGTCAATGGGGGCACAGCATCTCTCCCAATCCTGCGGGAGACGGTAAACACCGTCTCTCAGGAGTGCCCGACTCGTCTCGGGCTTACCGCAAATGAAATCCAGGCTAAATCACCCACCCTGGATGTCTTCTTTGACACTATTGCTGCCGAAAGACTTCGGCGTATGCCCCCAGACGGGAGTCGCCTTGATGGAGCTTTGCGGCGTGCCTCTCGGCTGGCCGTTGCCGTCGGCTCCCTTCGGGACTCGGTCTACAGCTTCATGGACGGGGCTGAGGAAGCCACCAAGCTGATTTGGGGAACCAACCTCCTCTTTCTCGAGGTAAGCCTTTTGGTCTTTGGTGCAAAGTATCGCCGTTCGGATCGCTGACATGAGTCCGTAGATGGGAATTGATCATATCGATATCCTGGAGAGTCTGTATGGCCGCTACGGTCGTGTCACACTGGGCATCTCCCTGTTGCTTCAGCAAGAGACTTTCTTCCCGGTTTCACGGCCCCTTCAGCAGCAGGTTGCGGAAATCTATGCCCATCTGCTGGAGCTCGTTGTTCATGTCACCTCGGAATATCGTCAGGCTACACGGACCCAGCATTGGCAGACGATGACTTCTGCCGTGGATGCCGCGTTCTTCCGCTATACAAATCGGTTCATAACCCACTGGCGGCAGATTTTTGCCCATGTCCTCGAGTCTGGTACAGCCAAGCAGCATACTACCGTCGACTTGCCTGCTATCTACCAGTTCCTGGAGCTTCAGGACCGTCCGCTCCAGATGCTGCTCGAAGGTCATAGCCACTCCCTGGCTGACGGCTCATTCACCTGGTTCGAGCCCCATTTGACCACGTTTGCCATGGGAAGACGTAGCATGATGATGATCCGGGGCAACCCGGGCTGTGGAAAGAGTGCTTTGGCTCAGTGGACCGTTGAAAGGCTTCAAGCCTCCTCGGAGTATGATATCTGGAACGTCATCCCCATCGTCATCCGGTCGGACGTCCCAATCTCGACACTGACGCTCAGTATCCTCAAGGGGATTCTGATCCAGATGCTTGATCATTGTGTGAGCAGTCGCAAGACCCAGGACGCCATCCTCGCAGCTGTTACCGGTGCTATGGAATTGGCCACATCCGGCGCTTCCGATCCCCAGGTGGAAGGCCAGCTATGGACAGCCATCAGGACCGCAGTCCAGTCCAACCTCCACTTCATGCTAGTGGTCGATGGGTTCGATCAAATGAAACATGCGGAGACCACTGTCAGCGCGTTCCTCGGCTTGCTTCAGGATACCGTCGCGAACACCCCCTCGAAGCTGATCATCTTCAGCCGGCCAATGTCGACTGACCTGCTACCTATTAAGGAGACAACCAGTACGCACCAGATTGCAATGAACACAGCCACGACTCACCAGGATCTTCAAGAAGCCGTGACAGATATCATGCTTTCGGACTCCTCTTTCTCGGGACTAGAGCCATCCCAGCGTGAGTCCCTGACTACGTCTATTGTCAACCGCTCCCAAGGATGCTTCGTGTGGGCACAGCTTGCCGCTGAGGCAGTGCGCCACCAGACCACCTACAATGAAATGACAACAGCTGTCCACAGAATGCCTAACACGTTGGGTGATCTCATTGACTACCACCTGCGCAATATCAACCTCAACCGTCTTGGTACGCAGAGCCTACTTGCTTGGTTAGTAGCTAGTGAGCGACCACTGCGCATCCCTGAGGTTGAGCAACTGTTGTCTGTTGATCTGAAGTCCCTTAAGGTTTCGACTCGTCCACCAAATGTAGAGCGTGATGTCTTCCAGCCTCTTGGGCGGCTGATCTCCGTGCGTGATGGCTTCGTTTCTTTCCGCCATCCCATGGTCCGCGAGCACCTCCAGGCTAGAGCCCAGATGCGCCAGGAGCTTCCATTCTCTCTGGCGGATGCACACTACGATCTCTTGATCCGCTGCCTGGCGTGGGTGCGTCGCTCGGTATCCGACGAGATCTCTGTCTCCTGGGACAAAATGAGTGTGGAGGTCCGCGACCGCTACCTGGACGCCTATGTGCTTCTTGAATATACCGCCCGGTACTGGCTTTCCCACATGCTGTCTTCGCCGATGGCTTCCTCCGACCGCGAGCTCTCATTCCCGTCTGCCTTCCGGCGCGCTCTGCCCGACACTGTGTTGTTCGCCCAGCTGGAGCTTACCAACCGTGAGTCGCAGTTCAGTCGGTCAAGTATTGTTGAACTGTATCGATTGGCGGTTGGAGTCCGCCGTGTCGTGCTCGGAAGCGATTCCCCGGCTGTCCTACAGAGTCTGATCCTTAGTGCTCGGGCGTCTGAGAAGGCGCGTACCTCCTGGGCTAATGATCATCTCTACCAGGCTTGGACGGTGAGCCGAAGTCAGCTGGGAACAAGCAGCACAATCACCCAGGAGCTGGAGCAGATGCTCGTCTCCTCGCCGGCCGCTGGTCGCCTGACCAGTGGAGGAGGCAAGTCTGTCACATTGAGAGAAATGACGATGACCGGCTGGGGCAAGTCCGACATCAGCTTCCCCCAGCGGCTCCAGTATCTTGATCGCCTCGTTAACATGTATCGAGAGAACAACCAGAATGATGAGGCATATAACGTTTCCAAGGACTTTTACCGCCAGACTGTGAAGACCTACGGTGCTCACTCGTCGGAGACCATGCAAGCCGCTGAATTCCTCACGAAGAACTTCGATATCGCACCTTCCGACGAGCTAGCTTTGGAATTGGCCAGCATCAAGTATGAAAACATGCTTCGTTCCATGGATGCGACCGACCCGCGCCGGGTGACTTACTCTCTCTACCTGGCTCAGCTATATGAGCAAAATGGTCAAGTGTCCAAATCCGAGACCGTGCTGTCCCGACTCTGGACAGGACTGTCGGCACGTGAGGCTGATTCCAAAACATCCTGGGACCAGAAGACCAAGGTTGCTTTCTACTACTCGCAATTCCTGCGTCGTCGGGGTCAATCTGACCGGGCCACGTCCATCCTCCGCGAACTTTCAGCCGATCTGGAAGCTGAGGGTGGCGTCAAGTCTCCAGAAATGCTTAAACGTGCCGAGGAGTTGCGGGGTGAAGCGCGGGAGATGAATCTGACCGATATGGACCGCGCACTCGCACTGGAGATATGGAAGTACTACCAGTCATCTGGTCAAGTGTACTCATCTCAAGCAGTGTCCTTGGCGGAGACACTTACCGAGGGTATGATCCCCAGCCAAGATGCTACTACAGCCGAAACCGAATACATTATGGCGGGAATGTCTCCCGAAGACCGGGAGCTTCTGCCCGGGTGGATAGACAGCCTGGCCTCTGCAGGAGATACCCGCAACATGAAGTCCATCATGATGCTTTGTCACCAGTTGTCTACTCAATGTATTCGGGAGGAAGAGTGGCGTAAGGGTTCAGACTATTCCTGGGCTGTGCTGAAGCATGCCTGGCCTGACGTCGAGGATGTCCAAACGAAGGCCAAGTTCTCTTCTGATCTGTCCCCGTTGATGTCTAGTCTTGCCCTTGACTACGCCTACTGTATTTTCCGTCGCTTGGATGTTAAGAGAGCCACCATTGTCTACGGCAACGCGTTCAAGGCTTCGATTACCGCAGACCAAGTTGCGGTGCCCGCTGTTACTACAGTGACGAAGACCGTGGTTGAGTTCTACGAGACCACATTCCAGTTTGACAAGGCGTTGATCCTCCTGCGACAGGTGAGCGAGTTCTTTGCCTCGCGCCTAGGTGCGCACGACAAGCACACGCTGGACAGCCGCTATTATGAGGCCGACCTGGCCTTGCGTCTGGACCGGCGTGCGGAGGCCGAAGATAGCTACCGTCATATCTACAAGGCTTGCGTTCGTGAGGGCAGGATCTCCTCGTCTGGTGTTCGTGCGGCTGTGGCTCTAGCCAACCTTTACGAGCAAGACAAGAAATGGGATGCTGCGCTCGACGTTTATCGTCATCTCTGGCCGACCTTGGTGCACTTCGATGAAAAGGACGGCTACGACCGTGCTTTGCAGGAAGGATTGCTTCCTAAGACCTATGCTGGGTACATGGCCATCCTCGAGAGTACATCTGGTCAAGCGGGCTACGAGGAGCGTTACCAGGTTGCATCACAGCACCAGCAGCTGTGCCGTAAGCTGTATGGAGCGACTAGTCACCGTACCCGAGATGCAACCATGTATCTCGCGGCGCTCTGCGCTAGCAGCGACCGGCATACCAGCGAGGCTATTGACCTGTACCGACAGGTGCTAAAGACCAGCGACTGGGTGTCTGCCACGGAGGCGTCACGCTCTCTGCCTGACATGACACAGCCGCTACCCATGGACATCAAGCATCGCATGGCCCAGCTTCACTTGCGCAACAAGGATACGTCGCAACAAGCTCGCGCGTTGTACATCGAGGAGTTGGCACTCTCCAAGCAGCAGCAGGGTCTCTCCGCGCCCACCACGCTCATGTGGCTACGTGAAATCGCTCGCTTGTACTCTCTGCAGGACAACATTGAGTCCCGTCGGAAAGGTGCCGACCTGCTCAATGAACATGTTGATGAGGTCGTCCACGTTACCGCCAATCAAGACGCCCTGATATATCGCGCCCGCCGGCTGGCAGAGATTTACCTGGAGTGTGGATATAATACCGAGGGCTGGGCGCTTATCGACAGTCTGCACCAGCAAGTCATCCACGACACCCCCGCGGCACAGCGAAAGAATCTCGAAGAGTACCGACCGGCAGTGTTTGTAGCATCTTTCGAGGAGGTCTTTGGCCGCACACGCAGCTCGAGCCAGATTCTGGACGACTTGTCTCGTGAAGGCGAGGTGTACAACGTCTTCCAGCAGAGCCTGGCTGGTCATGATCTCATGCCCACCCTTGCAGCTGGCGAGAAATTGCATCGCTTGCAGACGGAACAGAAGCGCAGCACAGCAGCACAGAGCACCCAGAACAAGCTGTACGACTTCTTCTGCAATACGCTTTCTGTTTCGCAGTCAGCCCGCAAGAAGGATGCTGTGTATCAGTTCTATTCCTTGTGTCGGCGCGAGTCATTGCGTGATGACTACAATCTCAACATTATCACCCAGACCACCAGCATGGTTCGGGATCTCTGCAACCAGTCGAGATTCCAAGAAGCCACTGATGTGACTAGTGTGTTCCATTCGTTCGTCCATTTGACCGATGGATTGCGCTCAACGGAGAGCATCTTCATTGCCATCAAGCTGTGCTTGTACCTCTGCGGTTACCAGGTGAACAAGTGCACTGAGACTACCACGGCCAATGCAATGTCCCTGGAGTCGAAGACCCTTCTCCAGGAAGTCATGAACAACGCACGTGATATCCCTATGGAGTTCTCGGAACTTCCATTCGAGGAGCTCAACGATCTGGTGACAGTGCTGGGAGAACACGAGATGTTCCAAGATCTCGAGGTAGGTTCCCATCCCCAATTCATACGGTCTCCCTTCTAACAGAACAGGTTATTCTCACCGACCTCTGGACCTCCCGGATTGTCCAGAAAACCTGGACGCTGCCCGCAGTTGTCTGGATTGGTCGACGCCTGGTCGAGACCCGGTTCTGCCGCGGCCATGTCACGGCCGCCACGACACTGGGCAAGGACATTTGCTACAACCTGCGCCAAGTCTGGGGTAACTCTGACCCCGTCACTCTCGAAATGAACAAGCTGCTCTCCGGACTGTACACGGCGTCCGGGAACAACCTCGCTGCGGCTGCTCTGCATGAGACAGCCCTGGCAGAGCTGCTGAACGATGAGACCGAAGACCAGTCAGCTGCCATCAACGCCGTCACTCAACACCTGGAGCTGTTGCAGCGGGCACAGGCTCGTCTGGCCAAGGAAGGGCAAAGTGCAGCCATCGATGCGTCGGCGGCTCAGGAGCGCGTGCAGCAGATTGCAACCAAGTTTGGCTTGTCATCGGCCAAGCTGGAGCAGCCGTCCACGGCGGATGATTCACTTGGCATGTGGGAACGCCCCCGGCGGTTCAGCTTGGATGTCGAAGAGGCAGCCAAGCACTCAAACCATCTGCGTCAATCTAGTGGGTCTGCATTGCTGACGGGCAATGCGGGTGCGAAGAGGCTTTCGATTACGGCTTTGTAAGGGGATGAACTAGCAGATTGAAAACCAGATTGCCAGTTTTTGTAATTAGGTGTTGGGGTGTTAATAGTGTTATAGTAATGTAATAATACTGTTTCTTCTGTTAATCTTACTACCAAGATGGATCTCGTAAGTTTCCTAAAGGACATTCTATGAGTCTTCTATATAAGTAATTCTGGAAAATCAAACAAAAGAGTGAAAGGTACTATCCTATGCTTCTAGTCTGTTTGTTGTTGAGATTAATAGATGACAAGGCGTCTAATGACATGGAACACAATCAGTGCCTTACTAGATCACGTTATTTCCGACCGGGCACCGCTGATCATGGATGCAATGAGTTTGCAACCTCCACTCTCACCTTTAGCACAACATAATGGCTACCACCATCACACTACCCTACTATGCGCCTGACATTCCCTACACGCTACCCTCGGCTTCAGAGATCGATGCAGCACCCGACATATCCCTGGCGTATGGAGGCCGAAGAATAGTTGAGATTGGAGAACATTTCGTGGTGAAGTTTGGAACGGGCGTGAACCTTGTTGAAGGGGAGAACATGTTATTTGTTCAAGAGAACACCAAACAACATACGGGTGCCGCGAGTCTTTGCGCTTTATTCGGACTCCGCTACTGGCAAAAATTACATTGTTATGGAGAAAATTGCTGGACAAACTCTTTTATCCCTATGGCCCCAGCTCAGTCCATCAGAAAAGGAAACTGTCGTCGCTACACTTCACAAATATTTCAACGAGCTACGACACTTGACGCCGCCAGACTACTACGGTAGTTTAGGCAGAAGATGTCTGCTTGATGAAATATTCTGGACTTATGACCCTGAACCGTCGATTAATGGACCGTTCACATCGGAAAATGCTCTGATCGAGGCAATGGCTCGGAAATATACCTACGACGGTCGGCCACCGTATCGAGCTGACTTCTACCGCCAGTGTTTACCGCGTTTGCTCCGTAGCCATGGTCCAACATTCACCCATGGTGACTTTCAGCGGAAGAACATACAGATCCAAAGGGTGGTAAACAACAGTGATGGACATGATACCTCAAAGCTACAGGTGACTGTTCTTGACTGGGAAAAGGCGGGTTGGTATCCAAGCTACTGGGAGTATTGCCTTACTGTCTGCGCGTTACGATGGGATGATGATTGGTGTCTTTGGGTTGAGAAAGTGCTGGACCCTTGTGTCGCTGAATCTGCGTGGTTCCAGGCACTTCGGCTAGAGTTATGGTCTTAGAGCGTTTTTATTGATATAATATCTCCCGGTTAGACATCGCATACCACAGCGAAACGCTACGCGTAGTGAGTAATTGTCCGATACGGGCGCATAAAGGGGTAACCGTTGTCACGTCACACAGCCTTGGAGATACTCTCTTCCGGCAGGGGGTAAGTGCACGGCAGTCAACAGTCGCCTCCCACGAGGATCTTTTCCGCTACACTTCCGGTAGATGGCTGTAAGTGCTATGATATTAGTGTCCAATGTAATACCAGTCAGGCTAATGACATGTAGCCTTAATGAACACCTGCGTTTATCGGAACGCTTCCCAAAATTCGACGTGCTTGCGCTTCAAAACATCGTGTCAAGTGCATCTGGTTATTCAATATCCGAACTCCAGTCCTTTAGTAAGTTATCAGAGGGTGGGTACAACCGCGTATTTGAGGCTACTTTCAGCGATGAAAAGTGTGTTCTCGCGAGACTACCCTATCCAAGTACAGTGCCAGAGCATTATACAGTAGCGAGCGAAGCAGCGACTATGAGATACCTTCGCCTACATGGATTTCGCATACCAGAGGTATATGCCTGGTGCTCAACGAAGGCTAATTTGATTGGGGTTGAGTACATCATTATGGAAAAGTTGGATGTTACTCCTCTTGGTCATAGATGGTTTTCAATGACCCAAAAGGAGCAGCATAAGATTATGACACAGATAGTTGAATGGGAGACGCGTTTGATGTCATTGAAGTTCCTGCCTCTGGGAGTCTCTACTATTCGAGGGATCTTCAATCTGAAAAGAGGACAAAGCTAGAGGAGCCGGGCAGCACAGCGTTTTGCATAGGGCCAATAGCTCATTACAGTTGGTGGCATGGCGAGAGAAGCATTATAAATATTGACCTCGGACCTTGTGGGTGATTCTATCAGGTATCATAACACTCATAACACTAACTTTACCGGGAGAAAAGGGTCATTATCCGTCGACATCTTCCGAGCAGTTGGCGAACGTGAACTAAGCTGGGCCAAAGCCTATGCAAAGCCTCGCTTGCCCTATGAGCGCCTTTATAGGGATATCTACGAATTCAAGCGTGTTTCACCAGACACCCACGTTACAGATCTTGTCATTTACCTTGAGATGGTATCCTGTTTAGGATATTGCAACCCATCCTTGGATCGACCAGTCATGCGCCACCCCGACCTACAGCCAAACAACATCCTCGTGTCTGACATAAATGAAATAACTGGCCTCATAGACTGGCAGCATTGCGCGATTCTCCCTCTCGGTATCGTTGCTGGAATTCCGGCTCACTTCCAGAATTACGGCGATCCAGAGTCAGAAATGCTCAAACAACCTCAGCTTAAACTGCCCTCTGATTACAACTTCATGTCACCCTCCGAGCAGAATTCAGTCAAGGAAATTCATTGCAGAAGAGTGATCCATTTCCTGTACGCCGCCCTGACTAAAATGCTAAATCAAGATCATTACAAAGCTATCTTCGACCAGTCAATTATTTTCCGACAACGCCTTTTCCAGAGTGCCGGCACACCTTGGGAGGGAGACTCAGTATCACTGCGTGCTGAGCTCATTCGCTCGATATTGAACCGGTCGGCGATCGTCCAGATTAATAAAGTTGCTCCGCCGGTGGACTATCCAGAAGATGTCCGGGAGACTGTTGACTTGGATGCGCAGCAGAGAGAGGCCGATGTGGCAATGGAAGAGATGCGACATGCTTTAGGGGTCGATATTATGGGCTGGGTACCGAATGAAGATTATAAGGGTGCCAGAAGACTGGCATCTGAGATAAAGAGTAAAATGCTTGAAGCAGCGAGACTCCTGCTGAGGTTATCGCTATCCGAGAACGTTTCCCTTTTGATGATTACGATCAAGGGGCTCAAGCCAATGTTTGAGAAATTGTTGACATTCTCAGGAGATTCGTTGCTGGGCTATTTGGTTTGAAAGCATGATTCGGCGGCAGCTCAGATACCAGATATATTTGTTGACCAAAATGGATAGATTCAAAATGCAGCATAATACTAGACGAATATCAACCCAAAAATGTCAAACCCCGATCAATAAAAGAAAAGAGCCCTGCGGGAAGAAAAATTTGGTGAAAAAAAGAATGACCAGACTGGGGCTCGATCCCAGGACCTTATCGGTGTTAACGATACGTGATAACCAACTACACCATCCGGCCAATTCTATACTTGTGTTTCAAGTTTTGTGCGATATGAAGAAATTAAGGTCTAGGGGTGGAACATAGCATTGGGCATTAAGGAATCCCTTCGTTCGTTTGGTTCCTATAAAAAGCCGCCATGTCCAGAGCCTTTCCTACTACGGTCAGGAATTGACGAAATGATTGGGATATAGCAAGGATGCAATGCCCTCTTATTGGAAAGGGGGCTGTGAAAAGCGATATGGGACAGGAGGTGCGGTAAAGTCAAGGCTTTCCAGAGATTCCCGGTTCAAGAAGGCTTCTGCTAAAACGTATATCAGAAAGTTGGGAAAATTTAATCTACTGAATTCTGTACAAATAAGTTCAAAAATTGTCCAATCTTGGAAGACTGGTCAACTTACCAAACACCTAGGTATCGTAACGATGGCAGCAGCCCTATACACCAGTCTCATTTCAACCGCGCGGATAAGGCGAAGATCCTCAGTGCCCGATTCAAGCCTGTTGATGGTCGAGCCCGCACCCATCATGTATATGAAGATGGCACGGGGACCTCCGAAAAGGGTGATGTTCGTGAGTATTCAACTACTTCCACATAAGCGGCTTGAGACAAACTTGGAACGTTAGGTCCGGGTTAGGTTGCATTTAGACATCCTTAATTGCTTTATCGCGGTGATACCCGATCTTGCTCTGTTCTCCTGTGGTGCGGAATTGACATGGTAGAGTCCCAGTTATTCTCATCAGAATCGAACTTCTCATGTTCATATTGTCTTGCATCCCACTCAGTCCAACCTCCATGATCTCTGAGTAGCTTTGCTGCACCGAATTCAGCATTCTCTTCTGCCAATTTGACTGCTCGAATGTATTGGCGGCGGCCACTTGCCACAATTGTTGCACCTTCATTCAGAAGCAGCTGCAGCATATCAATGCGACCATGTTCCGCAGCACCCTCCAACGCTGTTCTGCCATTTTGCAAGGACTTTTTTGCGTTGACATCTGCCCCCTTTACAAGTAATTTGCGAGCGATACCGATGTATCCTTTGATTGCAGCAAATTGGAGCGCTGTTCCGCCCCAAAATTCAGCCGCACACTGATTAGGATCTGCTCCAGCGTCCAATAGCATGTCCACTATTTGAACATTTCCTTCTTCCACCGCATCTTGTAATGCCGTTCTTCCATACTGAGAGGAGGCTGGTCGGTTGACATCTGCTCCTGCGTCAAGGAGGACCTTTACAATGTGCCTGTTTCCGGTGTTCACTGCAGCGCAGAGGATCGATTTCTCTTTGCCACTTTGGTTGGGTTTGTTCCACGAGATGCTCCATTCACAATCAGCACCGAGAGCAACCAGGCGTCTAGTTAGAGAAATATCCTGCCTCTCAACGGCGAGCCAAAGTGGCGGATAGGAGTCATGAGTAATCCTGACCGCCTGATTCACATCCGCACCGGCATCCAATAAATCCTGTACAGCGGATTTGTGACGGTAATCCAGGGCTCTGGTGAGCGCTCGTCCTTTTTCAAGCGCAGTCCATGTTCGAGAATGTAGAAGAGCCCCGAGTGACACACCGTTTTGCCAAAGGACTGCTCTCTCAAGGATAGATTCGAGAACTTCGGAGTCGATGACTCCGTGCAGCTGGTACAGGAAAATAATATCCAAAGCTCCGTTGGCAACAACTTTGCCTCCCGGGTCAAGACCAATTTCTAAAAAGCGCCGCACAAGAAAAACAAGGTGATAATGTTCCAAAGCCCTCTCGAAGGCATTTGGGACAGCACAACGCTGCTGTGACATATTGTCCAAAAGCAGTTGAAGAATTTCGAAACGTTTCGAACCGCATCGATAATCCTCGACTGCTGCTGTCAGTTCAAGATCTCCGATGCTTGCTCCTCGTTCAATTAGAAGCTTTGCAAATGAAAGGCTCTCTGGAAAGTCTAAGAAATCAAGGGCAGCTGCAAGCGGAGATCTGCAAACCGTGGAGAGATCTAAACGCCTCCAGGACCACCTACTAGAAAACCAAGGCTGCTTTTTAGAAGGATTTGCCGTCATGAAAAATGGCTCAAGACCGACACTTTTAGGCTGCTTGTCGACATTACGATCGAGCAAATATCGGACAAGACCATCATCGCTTCTTTGGGACATCTTGATGGCAGACACAAGTATCGGTTGACCATAGCGATGGAGGATTTCAGGCAGCAGACCAAGCTGTTCCAAGTACATTGCAGTTTCCAAATTTCCAATTTGAATCAGACTTTGTCCAGTATTTGTCGCTCCGGCTTGGGAAAGTGATCCAATCATTTCGCAGTGCCCACCTGCTATGGCTGCGCCGAGGATGGTGTCTGGGACTTCGTTGTAGATTTCATTCTTCCTTGCGCCCCAACTCAATAGCGAAATTGTAGTGTCGAGATTGTTCATCTCCACATTTTCATACAGGATGGAGGTATAGTAATCCTCCATCTGAGTTGGCTCTACTCTGGCTCCGTAGGATATAAGCAGTCTAGAAGTTTCGAGATCGTTTCTCTCAAGAGCCCGTTGCACGAGGCTCATTCCTTGGATTCCATCACCAGCAGAGACTTTTGCTCCCGCCGATAACAGACGCTGTGTGATATTGATGGCACCATATTCAACCGATAAGACGAGTGGGGGGATGTATTCATCTGATGCCTCTTGGTGGTTGATATCTGGATGAGCATCCAAAAGAAGACCGATTATGTCGTCGTTGCCTTTCCTTATCGCGAGTCCAAGTGTGGTTGACTGGACAATGTTGTCTCTACGCAAAAGCACGTCTTGGATTGCGTCAACATCCGCGCCTAAGGCAAGCAGATATTGTGTCAGAGACACATCGTTTCGGTCCACAGCAAGTCCGAGGATCGAAAGGTCGATTAAATCACCGCTTTGTTTGTTGATATTGGGGTCAATCTCAAGCAGCATAGAGAGAAGGCATGGGGTTCCCGTCTTAATTGCGGCGCTTAATGCCTCTCCTGATATAGGAATATTTCGAGCCAAAAAGATTTTGAGGAGCTCAATATTTCTTGAGCGGATTGCTTCTAAAAGCGCCCATTCTAACACTTTGATATCCTTACATCCAGAACCATAGGACAGGAACAAGTTGCACATGTCAAGTGCTGCTCGGTGGTCTCTGAATCTGGAAGCCAGTATCAAAGGTGGCATAGGAAAACCATCATGGATAACTGGGGTATCAGGGCTCATACCAGCTTTCAAAGCCATCCGAACTGTTCTTACGTCCTGTGATCTCACCGCACTTGCAAATATCTTGTGCGATATAGCATGTGCTGTTGCACCGGGGAGAGAAAGTAGATATTTGAGGTTGCTGACGGTATTCAGGCCCGATAGATAGAAGATTGCCATGATCGTTTGATCTTCCTTGCTGATACTGGGCACTCCTCGCTTCTTATCATGGAAATTGTCGTTCGTCTCATCATCGGAGTCCCTATTCGTCACGTCATCCGTGTATTCCTCCAAGGGTTTTCGTATATTTGAATGCCAAGACTTATCATCAGGCTCACCGATTTTAAAACCGTTGGAAAGCAGAAAAAGTGCCACTTGTAAGCGCTCCACGGCATCACTGCCACCTCTGAGACCACAAATTTTTTCAGCTACGTAAGAGCTTTGACCTTCGTGTTGTTCAGGCATTATTGAGCTCAGAGCTGCTGCTACCCTGGAGCTATTGCGTCCGGTGCGCAGCACTTTGGCATGGTTTCCGACCATAAGCGAGCCGAGAGAATCGATGAGACCACGTTCGATGATTTGGGAAAATAGGTCCTTTTCCCGAACCCCTGGAAGTTGTTCCAGTGATATAAATAGGTTGCCTGCATCGTGTTACTGTTAATCAATCTCAAAGTATTTGTTAGATGTGAGTCTTACTCGGGACGTTTTGTAATCTGCTTAGCGCAGTATTAGAGAAAATGAACCATGGGAGATTCTGTGGCCATGTAATTTGGAAGATCGACGGACCAGGAGAGCAGACAATAAGTCCTTCAGGTGTTGGGGACAATGGTTCTATGTTGTGTCAATCATCTGAGTTGAGCATCTTTAACTAATTTCTGGACAGGCTCACCTCGACGATACTTGTCAATCTCTCTCTGAA
The DNA here is from genome assembly GCF_003184755.1 of Aspergillus piperis CBS 112811. Lineage (NCBI taxonomy): Eukaryota > Fungi > Ascomycota > Eurotiomycetes > Eurotiales > Aspergillaceae > Aspergillus > Aspergillus piperis. The sequence goes on along the minus strand of NW_020291614.1, from coordinate 178,359 downwards.
ATCCCTGACGATGGATCTCAAATTGCACTGTTTTTGGATTGTAATAGACACCATCGAACCAGACTTCGAGATTCTGTCCTTCAGCTGCCCTCTTTTGTATTTCGCGATTGACGTGTCTCCACTTGAGAGCGCCCATGCGATATTTCTTGAAACCCCATTTCTTAAGCCTTGCCGTGTATTGATTTTTCCTGCACAATGTGAGAAATTGACCGATCATAGTTCACAGGAGCGTCGGAGTGCATACGTTCTGCGAAATCCATATGTTGTTTCCATGAATTGCAAGACCTCCTCTAACTTTTTGTTCTCTCTGATGTAAAGGCGCTCGATCTCTGCCTTATGAGCCTCCCATTCTGCATCCGCCATGGTGCCGGTCAGGGATGAGAGTCTATCGAATGGCAGAGTTGAGGAGCACAGGAGTTATAGATCGCATCCGGAGTTGAGTCTATGATGAATCTACGTTGGAACATTCTAAGTATTTATTTCCGGGTGGGCTAGGGCGGAGGTAAGGCTGAGCGAGGTATTCGGAGGCTGTAAACCCCTGATTTCCACGTCATCACCGCCACATGATCGTGCCAAAGTATGCACACTATGCGGCCCGAGGAGCCCTGATTGGATATAATCAAAATTTGGTGAGCTGGGGATGTGCCCCGCCCACCTTGTTTGACATGCTATGATCGGGCAAGCGTCTAGAGCCCTGTGGCTGGACGCAAAGGAATCCCATTCAGTGATTAGCTGATATCCAAATTTGGGGGCCCACTACGCTGATCGGCGCGATCAGCGCCAACCCTAGTCATGCAAAACGGATCTCCGTATGTGCTTCTTTAATCCAAAGCAAGATGACGATGGAATACGCTGATTGGTTCTCATCCAATTTGCGATGAGGCACGAAACGTTCACTGACAAGAACAATATCTTGGAAAGTCTAGTGTGGTAGATGAACTGTTCGCCCAGGTCATCAACCCCCGATAGCGTTGTATATATAAGTCCCCTTTCTATCCCTCTAAACCTTTTGTTCCTCAAAGCAACAACGCTCTCCAGGTTCGAGAGCTATTCGCTCTTCAATTATCTCCTTGGCCTTTATCCCTCTCAATAGCTTGGTCATGTCGTGGACTCCGTTCGATATCGACAGGTGTGCGCCCGAGCTCTGGAGACAAGGCGCTGACCAGTTGATTGGATGGCCCTTAGAATCCACACGAAATATTGCTCAGGATTCGCTCTTCCCAATATATGAGAAACAGGACAGTTCAACCATCAATCATTTAATGTTCAATCATTCCCTTCAGCCAACCTCAGTACCGCCCCTATTCGATTATACACAGGCCCCAGTGGTCTTTCAGGCTGATACGGGGACATCGAGCGAGATGGCTAATGTCATGTTGTCTGGGTGCTATCAACACGATGGCAGACCCCTACAAAACGCCTACCAATGTCCGATATTGGACCAATCCTTAATGCACAATGTCGATCAGAGCGTTTGTATATATCAAATGCCGATGCCGGAAGTCCACAATATATCTCCCAGGAAACCCAAGGCTTGGTATTGTCTTCTTATTTTGTTATCCTCCTCAGCTTCACTGACTATTCAATAGTATCAGATGCGTATGGGAAGGCTGCAAATACAGTGGGGGGTTCAAAAGCAAAGCCTCACTGAGCCGACATATTGAAACACAACATGTTTTTCCCGGAAAATATCGATGCACAATCTCCAAGTGCCACAAATCATTCAACCGGAAGGATAACCTGCGGGAGCATTTGCGTCGGAAGCATCACGTATATCTTTGAGATTCCAAATATTTGAGCTTGTCACCTCAAAAGTCTTTTTGAATAACTGGATTTTGTTCTGTCTAGTAGGCTGGAAAGTTATCTATAGTAGTAATCAACGCCATTAACATGTTTGATCTTCATTCTTGGTTTGTTCCGCTTTACGAGGGCAGCGTTTTAGACGAAATGAGGATATTAGTCAATAAATAAGGGGACCGAAGATGGTTGAACGCCAACTGAATTCGCATGTGTGAAGACTCTGGCGAGGTTCAAGGGTCCGTATTCATTATGAAGTCACGAAGCACACTATACCACTGAAAAAAATCATGCCTTTCAAAAGCGAGCCAAGAGGGTCTGAGTCACTGATCACTATAGGGGTGCCTTCAGAGCTAAGATCGCCAACTCTATGGGGAATGCAAAGACGAAGAGCTGCTAAATCGAAGGACAAGCAGTCTGATGTCTATCAGTTTGTCGAATAATCAATGGGTTGCGTGAATATGGGTTCCGCGTGAGGAGGCCGCGACGAAGGGGGTTTTATAGAACCGGTCGGGCGTCGGCGCTAAACCGCATATAGTAATCCATTGTTGCGACCGGAGAAGCCCTTATTTTAGATTTTTATCACTAAACAAACATTTGACGGAGGACGTGGGTCGTCCCTTCCTTTCAAAGCTTACAAGCACAGTCTAATTCTAAATCTAAGGCTTCTTTCTTCTTATGTTTATCTTCATTGGCATCCATTTCTTGAGCCTCGCAGCCGTACTAGTACCTGGCTCCAGTGCTGCATTCACTAAAGCGGTCAGAGTTATATAATATGTCTGCTTACACCTTCATCATCATTGACTCGGAGCGCACCTCGATCATCCAATCTTCTCGAATCGGCTGCTACTGATAGTTAGTACTACTGGCTAATGCTAGAAATACTCCCATGAAGATCATGCATGAGGTTTGCAACATGTCTTCTCCTGCAAAGCCGTGCGTAACTTCCAAATTTCACAAAACGATTCTGTGCTGACGTGGAACCACGACTTTTAAACCACGCTAAAGTAGCCTTGCATGTCTACAGATCCTGCCCCCACCTCGGAAAACCAGGATCATGAGGTCGGTTGAGAGGAGGGGGCTTGCTGAGAGGTCCAAATAGACGACTCTCATCCCTGAATACCAGTATTATGTCCATCTATTAATTATCCGAGTTCATTACAGTTCCTGCGCGGCATATGCAGTGGCTGAAATACCATCTCGACAAACCCTGTCGCCTGTCAACTCATTATGACCCGGCGACTAGTACGACTAAGCACCCGGAATTCCTTCAGCCAAACAGGTCGATCGACACCCGCTAGTGGTATTTAGGCCCCTCCCCCCTCTGGCTCCCGCTCCTTCTTTCGTGCTTGCTATTCGAAAGCTACTCCAGAACACTCCACCCTAGTCACTGTCCAAGGATGGCCCAAATGCAACTCATTTTATCCAGCAAACGCCGGAAGAGCACCGGGAAGAGATCCAGGACAGGTTGTCGCACCTGCCGGTAAGAAGGGAGCAATGCATATAGAAACTGATGGCCTGTGACACTAGCACTAACCGAGGACCTTCAATGCCCAGAATCCGACGCATCAAGTGTGATGAATCGCCAGGCCAATGCAACAACTGCGTCTCTGCTAATTGGAAGTGCGATGGGTATGATGCGTACCGGTTGCCGCAGCGCCGCGGTCTACAGGACATAGGCACTCGACTTGGCTGGACGATGACGTCGGATGAACACCGTTGTTACTCCTATTTTCAATATCACTCCGTTACAAATCTGGCCGGGTTTTTCGATTCCCCGCTCTGGCAGCAGTTGGCCCTACAGATGTCTCGCGCTGATCCGGCTGTCTTTCATGCGGTGAATATGTTCAGTGCTGCGCACCAGGAGTCGGAGATGCATGATATGCAGATGTCTGCACGGTCCCGCGTTGGGAGCCAGCAGTATTATTTCTCTCTTCACCAGTCTACACGAGCCATAGCGCTCCTGAACCAGCGCCGAAACTCCCAGGACCCCCAGCTGCGCCAAACCATCCTCCTGTGCTGCCTGCTCTTTGTTCTCTTCGATGTGCTCGTGGCGCAATATGACAGTGCGTTTACGCATTTACACGGCGGTCTCCGTATTCTTAAAGAACTCGAGATTCATGGGAAGCTGGAGTCGGAGGTTGCGCCATCAATCATTGCTGCATTCCGCCGCCTGGATATACAGGCCTCGCTCTATGATACTCGATTTCCGATCCTACGCCTGGAGGATGGGACAAGATCCCCGCTCAAGTTATTCGAAGCACCAACAGGCGGCTTTACTAGCCTCAGCCAGGTACGAGAGAAGATTACGGTTCTATTTACAGCCGGTATACCCTTGATTGCGAAGAGCTGGAGCCTGAACGGTCCCAACATGGAGGCCAACTATGAATCACTCTACCTAAGCCAACGGCGACTGCTAGCTAGTTTCGCTGATTTTGACCCATATTTCAAGTCTTTTTGCGTAACGAAATATCATCAGTTGAGTGAGAAGGAGCAACTGGGAGCAGATATCGTCCACTTGCTTTACCTTGGTCATACTCTCACACTCAAAACTGTGTTGATCCGTGGACCAGTGCCGAAGTCTCTGGTTCCGGAATTCCTTGCGCTACTGCAGGCCCATGAAGACAAGATTGAGAAGCTCAGATCTGTCTCTGGCCTGGTAATGGACCATGTCATGATCGCCCACATGTACCTTGTGGCCACACAATGCCCAGATATGGAGATTCGAATACGCGCTATTCGTCTTCTGCGGTCATGGCCACATTACGAGGGCCTGCACAGCTCCAATGTCACTGCTCTGATGGCATTGGGGGCACTCAGAAGGGACTTTCCCAATGAAAGCCAGGCCTTGTCAGCGTTGCAGACCACAGAAGCGGAGAATGAATTTCTCGTCGACTCCTTGAAATCTATCAAGACTGCTGTGGGAGAACCTACCATTCCGCTTTTTAGAATGTCTGAGCTGCCATCGCGCCCATGATATGTAGTGAGCGATACGTGTGGACTGCCGATAGGCATTGGTAGCTTCCTCTCCAGTCAGAGCTGGTGTTATCCATCAACACATGTCTCGAGCGCATGATTGTGGCACAGTGATCTCAAGGACAACTGAAAGAGCCCTGGGGCCCATCTGACGCGTTTCGATTCTGCCCATAGGATATCTCCGAGAAGTCCGACAGAGCCCGAGGGTCCTCTCCATAAGCCCGAGTTGCAGGTCTGATGCCATCCCTTCACATTTGGCCCCGAATGAACTCGGTGCACGATGACAATGTCCCTAGTGTCGTACGCCTTCGTTATACTCCCCCTCTTGAAAGCGCAGCCCTACCCACCCTGGCGGATAAATTTTCTCGACAAAATCATGTGATGCGCTGTCTAGCTCCGCTCGGAGCCAGTTGCAACGATCTAAGCCCGAGGATTATCTCCACTGTCTCCCGCGGCCGAGTCTGCAGTGGGTCGGCTTGTCTGCGATTAGGTTTCTGGGCAATTCTTAAGCTCTTTATCCAGCCATCCTACCCCCAACACATACGCAACCTTTCTATTCTCTTGTCACCCCGCCGCAAACATATTTCACAATGCCTGTTCCATTCTCCTTTGCTGCCCCCTGCTATGACCGCATGGTCCCGCTCGCGACCGGTGAGGTCCGCCCCGCGGGGCTCGATCTGAACTTTGTCGAAGTCCAGCATCCCCGCGACGTGTTTGACCGCATGGTCCGAAACGGCGAGTTCGACGCCTCCGAGCTCTCGAGTAGCGAATTCATCACCCGCCATGTCGCCGGCGATCGGACCTTTACTGCTATCCCGGCCTTTCCGCTCCGTACTTTCCGTCATGGATACATCGTCGTCAACACTGACCGCATCAAGTCACCTGCAGACTTGTCGGGGAAGCGCATCGGCGTGCAATTGTATACTATGACCGCTGCCGTCTGGATCCGTGGGCTTTTGATGCACGAGTATGGCGTGGATCTGTCGAGTATTACCTGGATTGAGGGGCGGATGGACGCGCCCGGGGCTCATGGCAAGCCATCCGTCCTGATTCGGAGGGAAGGGGACAAGCCACTGGCCAACATTGAAAAGAACAACAGCGGGAAATCCCTGAACCAACTGCTGGCGGACGGTGAGATCGATGCGACCATCGGAGCAGAAGTTCCATCTTGTCTCTCGGACAATGAAAAAGCCCCCCATATTCAGCGCCTGTTTCCTAATTATAAAGAGACTGAGAAGGAGTATTACCGAAAAACGGGCATCTTTCCGATTATGCATCTGGTGGCTATCCGAAGGGAAGTGTACGATCAGCACAAGTGGATTGCGACGAGCTTGTTCCAGGCGCTGAATGAGTCGAAGGAGTTGGTTCGCAAGAGAACCTACATGCCTGGTATGATCCGCTGTATGTTGCCGTGGCTGCGGGAGGCACTGGAAGAGACCGTCGAGGTGTTCGGGGAGGATTGCTGGCCGTATGGAATTGAGAAAAACCGCAAGACTTTGGAGGCGTTGGTGCAGTATCTGTATGAGCAGGGGATGATTGAAAGGGTGGTTCCGGTCGAGGAGCTGTTTGCGCCGGTTCAGGAGGCGCCGTTTGTAATTCATTAGTAGCCTGATAGTTGCTATCACTTAGTAACCTTGAATCAATGCAATAGAGATCTCATATCATCGACAACAACCACAGCATAGGCGACCCTGTCGTATCAGATCCACTAAGATGGATGTATATCTTCCTCCAGCATAACGCGAACTTCGTGCTTCACATCTCCAAGAAAGTATGAAACGCGCGCATGGCGCTGATCATCTTCAACCGTCAAGAAAATACTTCGCAAGGATGGCTCATTACGACCACCCCTTACCTGTCCATTGACATCCACGTTGAAATTATTCATCGCCTCCACTCTCATAGTATGAACCGCCAACTGCGCACACAAATTCGAATCCCAGGTCCCTTCGCGATGAGGCCACGACCGAAGCATCTCAATAGCGCGCCACCGCACACTGTAGTCACGACAGCCGGTTGCCACGAGAGTTAAAGGTGGGATAATGCCCATGTCGAAGCAGACGCTTGGCCGTTCTGGGAATGCGTGCATGATTGTATTCACTAGAAATAGGATGTTCTCGAATTCGGGCGTGTAGTGGTCAAGGACGGCTTCATTTCCGTCTAATAAGCAAGTTTGAAGGATGAGGGTTGCGGCGCGTTGGTGGAGGTAGATTATGTCGGCTCCTCGTTGTTCTTTGGGGCTAAGTTGGGGTGAGTATTTTGTTCGAAATGTATTGAATGCTTGGGCGAATGTATCGATTTGTAGACGAAGGTTGAGTTGCTTCTTGTAGAGTGTTTCGTAGTCCGAGGCGATTTGGCTGTGGGTGGAGCCGGACGCCTTCGCTGTGAATTCTAGGACGGTGCCCACCACGCGGTCGAAAGCTTGACGCGCCTCCGCGAGAGTCTGAAAAGCGAAGGACTTCTCATTCCCTAGCTGGATATGGTCCTGCTCATCAGTAAACCAGATCGGTCCTCCGACACCGAATTGACTGGACTGGACGTCCAAGTGCGCAAATGCCTCGACAAGACACCACTCCACTGGGGGCTTGGACATTGCCGCCGAGTCACGCTGTCTGTGGACGCCTAGGCTTTTCAAGATGTGCATACCACCATGCAGATGTCTAAAAGCGTCATCATACCGGCCGCGCAACAATTCAAACAATGTGAAAAGCAAGCAGCACAGCAGCGTGACCTCTCTCAGACAGGGATCCTGCGATGTCCGTCGCGCATTGAGCAAGGCAATGGAGCGCCCCGCCTGTTCCAAAGCGAAGCGATGCCAAGTATTATCCAAGTCCTCCCTAGCAAGCCGCATGCCTTTCTTCTCGGCATCCTGGTGGAGGGCGCTCAACGCGACAGCTGCATGGTAGACCGCGGGCTCGGCGTGACTCAACTGGAGGACCAGTTTTTGCCAGAGTGATGAGTCGAACCATCCTAGAAAAGCGGGCATGGATCGATGTTGGAAATAGGCGAATGATCGTTGTTCGTCGGCATTCATCACCCAATGGATCCGGTGAGTGAGTGAACCCGGCACTGTGATCCCCACCACTGCTTTTCTGGGTCTCCGCACTTCGCGGGGTAACCGGTGGAACTCATATCCGTCGCAGGTTCGGCCCGTAGATGTGCAATTGGTGCAGGCGCCGGGGGTTTCGTCGCATTTCTTATGACGGGCACTAAGAAGAGAGATCTTTCAGCAGGGTATCCATTGTGTTGTGCAGACTGAACTCACCGACAGGTACGACACCCAGTCCTGGACCTTCTTCCCCCAGCTCTCTTGCGGGTGGATGCTGGGGACGTTGTGGTTTCGGATGGACCTGGGGTGTCGAGGAGCATAAGTCAAGCTGCCAGTAAAATTGAAGATAATTAGCCTGGAGATAAATAAAATCAAATCAACTGCGTGTGTGCTGCCTGAGACGCGATAAGCACGAGATCACGGGGCTTAGCGCGGATAGTCCACGTGGCTGGCGCCTGAGATACGAGGCAGCAGCCATTCTTCCTATCAAGAGTCAAGACAGTCCTTAAAATCTACTAGGCAGCAGTATCTCGGAGGTTCATTTCTGGTCTTTCTCAGACTAATGCGATTTTATCTATGTAAGTCTTTGGTTGGTGTCATTGGACCTGCGCTGAGCATTCAGTAAGTTTACTATGGACGCGGAGTAGAATTGGGTTGGAATTTTGGTAGAAAGTAATAATGCCAGTGATATGTCTAATACTCGAGGGCCAGCTATCAATCACCCCAGACTGCCAAGTTCAATCCCTGGAACCGCATCAATCCGGCCGTATATCCGAACCCCGCATTTCCGAAGACTTCATCCGCGATCAACTGCCGTGGGGCTCGGCGGTGGTGCCTCGGTGCCTGCATCAGGCTGATCGTCTCTTATCTGATCTTAAGGCTGTTGACAAGGAATAGTCCGTGATGCCTCTGACATTGTAGTAAAGGAGTTACTGCTTTCGCTCGAACTACACAATAGTGTCGTACGCGAGATAACGCTCGAGTTCGGAGCCATGCACGGGGCGCACTCCCATTGCGCCCTTACTGTCAGAATGAATCTCTACACATCCACCTCACAACACCCGGAATTCATACCGAAAGAACTGCCACCTGCAAGAGACGACTTTGTGTACACGGCAATGTGGACCACCGGAAATATGGGAGTGACGCCACTGCCACCCGGAACCAATCCGTGGTGGATGCCCTTTTCGGAGATACTCAAAAGGGCAGTCGGGAGATCAGATAAGGAATATGCCGAGCTCCCCTGGACGATAATCCCCCACTTTGCCTCCGGGGCTAATCCTTCTGCCGCCCTTATATACTCGTGCTTCTGCTTGCCCGGTCGCGATTTGTATCATGTTTCTACCTTCAGACAGACCTGTACCTTCGTGGATTTCATATTTATTCATCACTGCAAGCATAGCATTGATTATCTCGTCTATCGCTCCTAAAATAATCCAACATCGCTCGGAAAATTCCAACACCATGGCCGCATCTTCTTTGAAGAACGTCATCGTCGTGGGCGGTTCCTATGTCGGAAAGGTAATTATTCACGCGCAACACGGTTATTAGTATTGCAGAAACATGACTGACAACCAATGCAGGGAGTCGCACAAGAGCTTGCGCGGGTCGTTCCCAGCACACATAGAGTATGTCCCACTCTGACATCTATACGGGTTCAAAAATACCATACTAACCCACGCCCGCAGGTCCTCCTAATCGAACCCCACAGTCACTTCCACCATCTTTTCGCATTTGTATGTGACAACACCCGCCCTACTTGCCAGTGTATCATCAGAGACACAAAAGCTAATCCGCACCTCAGCCCCGATTCGCCGTCCTCTCCGGCCACGAACAAAAAGCCTTCATCCCCTACTCCCGCCTCTACTCCTCCACCCCCAATGCCACACAACATGCAGTCGTCCAGGCGCGCGTTCTCTCCGTACAGCCCCAACACGTCAACCTCGACCGTGACTGGCAAGGCCTGAAGCAGATCCCATTCGAGTACCTTGTTGTCGCAACAGGCACGCGTCTCGCGCAACCCGCAGCCATGAGCGACGACGACAAACCCTCCTCCGTCCTCTACCTCCAGAAACACCAAGCAGACGTCAAGAAAGCCAAGTCTGTAGTAATTGTTGGTGGTGGAGCTGTCGGTGTGCAGATGGCCACCGACATGAAGGAGCTGTACCCGGAGAAAGAAATCACCGTGGTGCAGTCGCGCGATCAATTGATGCCTCAATTTCACCGCGGTCTTCACGAGATCGTGAAGAAGCGCTTCGAAGAGCTCGGTATTAAGTTAGTTGCACCCCTCACCATCTCCCCCAAACCCATCGAATCATTCCCAACTAACCCACTGCAGCCTGGTCACCGGCGCCCGCATCGTCGTCCCCGAATCCGGCTTCCCCAACAACGGCACCCCCTTCACCGTCCAATTGAACAACGGCACCGAACTCTCAACTGAGTTCGTCATTCTCGCCACGGGCCAGAAACCCAACAACGACCTTATCAAATCCCTGCCTGCTTCTTCCCCCAACTCTCTCATCAACCCGGACAACGGCTTCATCCGTATCCGTCCCACCATGCAGTTCCAGGACCCGAAGTACCCGAACCTCTTTGCGCTGGGCGATATCGCTGATACTGGCTTGCGCAAGGCCGCAAGACCCGGTGGTCCCCAGGCTGCGGCTGTGGCGAAGAATATCCAGGCGATGATCGAGGGGAAAAAGCCCGAGGAGGCGTTCCCGCCATTCCCGATGGCCATTCATATTACGTTGGGATTGGTAAGTTCTCTATTTCATTACGTTGTGTCTGTGGTATGGAGGAAGTGCTAACGATCTGGATGTACAGAAATACAACATTGTGTTCCGGAATCCTAACCCCGCTGAGGGACAGAATGAGCCTGTTGTTAAGGAGTCTTGGGAGTAAGTTCCTCATATGCACAAATTGTTCTAAATTGTAAAGGAATACAAGCTAACGAATTGACAGCTCGCAAGAAGACATGGGTGTTGATCGGTGGTGGCAGCGTATGGGATTTGAGGAAAGCGGCGCCCCTCAATACCATTTGTAAAGCGGATGCATTGCAAAACTGTTGCCGCGTACGATACCATTTGATGTAGATTTGATAGACCATTTATATATGATATGATACTATTTTACCGATCATATGCATTATTGATTGAGCGAATGATGTATTTGAAATGACACATTATGCAGCAGTAATTGGATGATCATAGTACATTCAACTGATAGTACACAATAAACAGATATGATAACAACTTTATCCACCTTTTTCAAAGTATTTTATAGTCGACCCCCCAATTAGAGATACATTAGAAATTAAGATGTCCCAGTATAAGCCTGTACACCTATACTAAACACATATCGGTTAAAGAGTGACTTTGGTCGGAAAGTAGGGTTTGCCATCTAGGCGTGGAAAGGGCGAGGGTGGTGGGGGTCCTTGAAGCAAGAAGGAACGTTCTGCTCGTAGTCGCATGCGCTGATCTTAGGGTTGAAGGCAGTGCCAGCACCGCACTCCTTGTGGGCGGGCTCAGTGCCAGGGTTGCACTGGTAGAATTTGTGGCAGTTGGCGGGATCGGGCCAGACAGCGCTGCTCTCGCAAGCGTGGGCGGCGGCGCTGTTGACCAGGAGGGAGCTGATGAAGACAGCGAGAGCTTGGTAGGTGAAGCGCATTTTGGCGGGTTGTCTGGAGATCGTTTAGTTGTGGGATGGATGAAGAGGGGTGGTATGTAACTCACGGTTTCCTGTAGATAGGTTAGTATGAGAAGAAAGAGTGGATTGGTGGTCGAAGGCTGTGGTGTTCTGGTTGATGATGAGGGAAATACAGCAGGTCAGCACCTCGTATTTATACCTGAGATGGCTCCTTCGGAGTTTGCTTGTGTTTATGGTAGGAACATATACGGAATGATAAGTTTGGTGAGGAAGGGATGAGCCAGTGTGGTATCTACAGGTTCAATTGAGAAGTTCAGGATGGATCCCCACATAGGATCACCCTTTCACAGGTGGGTAGTTCAAGGGATGGACGGTCTCGGCTAAGTAGAGGGTCCAATGTTGTCACAAGATATTACCAACTGGAAGCCAAGGGAGAAGCATGCTATCGCCAAGTCCACTGTCATTCAACAACCTGAGTTTGTTGCAACGTTCTTGCTGAGGCACAGTCAAACTTTCCATAGTAGATACTGCATGTTGATGGCAAGGATCGATGGGATGCAAGCCGCTGGGTCCACTGGCGTCACCCCTTGCTCCAGACCCACAAGCATAGTCGGCTCCGGCACGAGTGAGGGTCAGGGATCTACATCCCCGGATTCTTTATCCTTGGAAGCCTGCAGCACTGGCTATTATGTTGATTTTGTTTGTATAGTGCATCGGCGCGCAAAATGTAGACGTGATTGGCGCTCTGAAGACGGAGTTGGCATACACATCGGCGTGTCTCCTGATAGCTATAAGCTGGAGATATGTGGTTATCTCAAAGTTTCCAAGGCTTCAAAGCTTTTTCCGCTGCATCAAAATCTACTTTGAGCTTTGGTGTCTCTTAACGAGCCCGTAAATTAAAGGGGATAGTAAGAATGCAGTTGGGCAAGTCAAGGTACAGGTCGAGAGACAGAATGCTCGGCTGCCTTGTTCCCGTGCCAAGATAGACACCTGGGATCATGACACAAGGAAAATTCAATCTGTCTTAACAATAAACAAACAAGATAGACTGACCCACGTCAAATTTTAATACATATAACCGACATTCTCGGTCCTGGGTAGCGGAATGAGCGAGGACCTTGAATTCTTCATACTTTGTACTTAAGCGAAGGATCCACAACGGGAAAGCACCCCCCTCGTCCGAAGCCTATCACCGCCTACCCTTCACGTGTGCGAATACTGCCGGACATATCAGTCGAGGAGATATAAGCGGTCAGTGGGACCGTGGTTGCTTTCGTCCACCATCCACGTCAACTTTACAACAAATCAAGGCCAGTAGTATGAGCCATTCGTCATCTACTCCACACTATTGAATTTCTCGTATGCAACCGTCTGTGGGTAGCGGCAGGCAATAACGCGAGTTGAGCTTATCGACCGGTCGTCAGTATGAAGTCAATTGCGGCCAGGATACGATTGGATTAGGAAGAGGAAATGCTTCTGATGACTACAAACCCAACGATAAGTGCATTATGATTAATGCTACAGTTGCCCGCATATACTCCTGCTCTGTGATCCCGTGTAGTCGGCGATACTTTGTTGATGCCACTCTGGAAGCCTGAACCCTGACGACACAATCTTATCTGGGATGAAAGGCTCTGAACTGTTTCGTAATGAACCAGCCTTGCAGGATGGGCTGTGTTATTCACTAGTGCTAGTCTCAAACCTGCACTTTTCTTAGTCTTTAGTGCGATCGCGTGGAGCAACCATCGAGAATATACCAAGGCTGGCTATCACCACCCACACAAAATCAGCCCTCCACGGTACAGAAGCTTTAACTCGTAGTCTAGCTTTATATTCGACGAATCACGTAGAATGGAACCGATTGGAGAAAGCCCAGACCTACACATATTACCTAACCGGGCGTCATCCCGGCCAGTATGAAGTCAGATTGACTTTAATTCCTCGCCAAGAGACAAAGATGAAAGAATGACGAGTGAGGCTATCAAATCAGACAATTAGTATATAAGTAATGGTCTGAAGCAGATCTGTTCAGGTTGTGATAAATAATTTTCAAGAACATACTAAATCTCAGTGGCGCTGTAATATTATATTGTATAATATATATTTCCGCCTCATTACTACTACATAATGTCCTCCACCGAAGACAGACTCAACGCTCTGCGTGGCTATAAAGCGTGAGTGCTCTTTCCAACCCTTACAAGCTAGATTCAATTAACCAAATTGCAAACAGTACCCTAAATAATCCTAATACCTCCGACGAGGCGAAGCAGAATGCTCAGGCCATGATCGAGCAACTCGGCGGAGATCAGCCCCGGGAGGAACTCTACAACCTCCGCGGCGACGCTACCAAGGACCCTAACCGCGTGGCTGGTGGCTTAAAGGCGTGAGTTTGGTGCATTTCCTGATATTTATTTGGCATAGAATACTGATCATCTCTTCTATAGAGCTCAAAGCAACCCTGGAGTCTCGCAACAGGGAAAGAAGGCAGCGGGCCAGAAACTGGGACAGCTTTCGGGTGAAGCTCCTGAGGAGTAAAATTGTATTTTTTGATGGCCATTTCTAAGTCAAGACTTGAGTGAAGATGATGTACTGTAAAAATCTGATTAAATACGGGCGCTTGGTCTTTACAACTATGTGTGCTAAAGATAGTCTACCAAGTAGGGATGTAGAATGTCACATCATGTCATGGCAGGTCACGATGGACCTTCACTGGCACCTGATGTGATCTGGTCTTATTCACCCCAGAGCAGCAATATTGCGAGTCACAAAGATACTGTCAGTGGGAATAGACCTTATTCATCTATCAACTAGCATTCATTGTTCTATCAACGTGTCATGTCTCCTTATTTAAGTCCCAGAACCACTAGACAGGATCACGCACCCTCAGGCGCTCTTCTCTTCTTCTTCTTCTTCCCATCTAGCAGTGTTGGGAGGTCATCAACAGTAGACTTTCCTTCGAGGATATCTGCCAAAAAGAAAGTTAGTGGGAGTTTGCGAGGAAGTATAAATCGAAAGCATTCTTACCATGAACAGCAACAAACAACGGAAACTCCTGCAGCTGGTCGTGCTTGGACAGGAAGTCATGAACAGCGTAAGCCGTCGAAGTCCCCTGCAATTTCTGGCCGTTGAGCTCCTTCTGTTCGATTTCATTGACGCTGACCCCCTGCTCGACTGCATGACAGGCTGACCGGAAGTTCCGTCCACCGCTACACGAGGAAATCACGTCCGCTAGACCCGCGCTCTCCTCAGTAAAGGTCCTCTCATCCACAGACTTGGGAAACCACGTCCGACCAAACTTAATCATCTCCAGGATGCCGACACGCATAATTGCTGCCTTGGCATTTTCTCCCCAGCCCTTTCCTGCAACAAACCCCGATGCTAAAGCTACAATGTTTTTCAGTGCACCCCCTAGAGCCACCCCGGCAACGTCGCGAACGTGATTAACATGGAAATATGGGCGGGCAAACAGAGTCTCCCACAGCTCGGCATCGACTGCAGGGAGATCCTTTGGTACCGGGTGTAGCTTGACATGCGTGGGTTTGGTTTTATGTTGCCGTTGCTCATCAATCTTGATCAAGTTATCCTTCGGCGACCCATTACGCTCATCCGCATCCATCGGAGGGGTGTCGTAACCGATGGTCGTCTCACAAAACTTCTCCGCGGCCACCTCTGGAGCAATGTTGGCACCGGACAAGGCACCGCAGTAGATACCGAGTCGCTCCATGATAAGTTCGGAGTGGAGAGTCACAGTTCCGTCTGACACATCGACGCCCTTGATGCAAGAGATACCTCTTGCATAGGGGAGATGGTACCCCACAACACCGTCGAGGGTCTTGCCGATAAACTGATGGGGGAGGTTGAAGATAAGTAAAGTAGCATTCTTGACGGCCGACTTGAGGTCTGGGTCGGCTACGACATTATCAGGGAGGGCGATATCCGGCAGGTACTTGACGTTCTCGTGGACCTCATTGATGACCTCGGTCAATTTGCGCTTCTGGCCGCCCAGTCTCTTGTGGTGTCTGGAGGATTCCGGAACTTCGATTTCCTCCTCAAACACCCACATACGCACCTTCGACTCGAAAAGCTCGGGATGTTCCTTGGTATTTTCTGCGACAATCTTGGAGATGGTGGATCCCCTAATTTACAACGGTGTGAGCCGTATGCGCGACGGCAGCAAGGAAAAGATGGTGCATACCAGTTACCGGAACCGACCACGGCCACCGTGTGCTTCCGTGTGTGCTCAGGCATCTTCCAGAATTAATTAAGAAAATAAAGGTTACATGAGCATGAATGGACCTTGGAAACTGCCGATGTTCTATTTGATTATGCTTTATATATAGCTGACGAGAACAGGTTCTGACAGCCCGAGACTCTGATGTGAGAAGGACGTCATCGCCCTGTTCACAGCGAGCCCATGCCCTGCTTCTTCCTCCCTACTCTTTTTTCCCCAATCAAAAATCATGGGCTTGTCAGTTCAAATCAATCAATAAGGGCACTGCAAGGTCCTCTGTGACTCCCTTCTTTTGCAGTCACTGGCCTTGATTGCTTTACACACCCATGATTTGCCACGGATACCTCCGACCGTACCGAAACCAACGGCCTTGAGGTTATTCCGGTTCCTGTTGTGCTCGGACGATGAATGACCATGGATCATGCACAAATAATATCATCAAAAGATATATAAAGAAAGGGATCGAAAAAAAAGGAGATAAAGAAAAATGAAGAAAGAATTTCAAATCCAGTCTAAGGTTTCCAGGCTTTCTGGATCATTCCTGCAAAATGTGCTATGCAGCTGCGATGGCATTGTAACCGGATTTGATGCGGCCAAACGACAAGTTTAACCCAAAAGGACCGATCATTAGCGGCTGTCAGGAATCGATCGCAAGCAACGACTGCATCACAGACCATATTGAATCGTGCGTCTGACTCATTTTTACCCTTCATCGCCGACACATTTGAACTTGGCACCGGGACAAACCTTTGACCTGATTGGGCTGAGAACGAGACCATTGAGGAAGAGCGTCTATGTTACTTTATCCTGAAACATTTACACGGTAATTGGCTCGGTATATATAAGAGGACGCGCATGAGGACGATGATATATCTGAGAAAAACCATCCACTCGTTGTTAGAGTGTTCTATTGGTTTCTCAACAAATTGCGCGTTCACCTGTCAGATCATGACAGACATAGCAGCGTCACTTCCCGGGTTAAGGCGGGTGTCAAGAGGCATCATCAACATGATGGGTACTTCAAGATACTGTTAGAGAGCCAACGAGAAGTGATACGAAGCTGAATTACTCGTGGCAACTATGTATACCTGATACGCTTCGGGGCACACCACATTCGGAACATTTTGGAATACTAGACAAGTGAAGCAGTCTGACTTCAACCAACTTATTGAGGCTCCACTTATTCTTGAAGATCTTGACCCTGTGGGTCCACCATATCTACTCCGCCATTTAGTTCGGGGTGTTGGTGAGATTCAGTAATCAGTACAGGTTACTTCAAATATACTGCTGGGTAGAGCTCAAGAAATTACTTGAATCAGGAGAGTCAATACGCATGTGAATCAGATAAGGGAATCTGGGAAAGTCAAGTCAATTTAGAAAGGTATCTTATTACCTCCCTCTCTTTCGCCTTTTTGCCTTTCTAGGCTTCGTGTTGTACTATATAAGATTACTTTTGATAAAGCCTACGCTTTGGCGATGTTCCCTGAAGAACTCAGAACACCCTGGCTTATATCGGCAAACTCTCTGAAGTGTGTCAAACCCTCAGAGGATGTGGCTTTATATGGACCAATTCAGCAAGCTTTCTGAGGGTATCACGAACCATAATGATCCTTGGTTTCGACGTACCCATGCAAGTCTTCATTACCATGTCCAGTGTTTCATGAGGGTATCAAGATATATTCGTCTCTTTGGTCAAGCTGAAGTCGGGTACAAACAATACAGATACTTGCTTGCTCAATATCCAGGAAATGTGGATGGCGTGTATTTTTCAGACACTTACCGCCAAGAACATGGATGTACACGTTCTTTTGGGTGCGTGTGG
Organism: Aspergillus piperis CBS 112811; assembly: GCF_003184755.1. Lineage (NCBI taxonomy): Eukaryota > Fungi > Ascomycota > Eurotiomycetes > Eurotiales > Aspergillaceae > Aspergillus > Aspergillus piperis. The sequence goes on along the minus strand of NW_020291614.1, from coordinate 160,839 downwards.
AAGGTGGTCCACTCGCCATTTGAACGTTGTACCCCCGATTTGGCAAGGGTTAACCGGAAGTGACTCAGCACCTGCCGAGGCATGCGGTGGAAGGGAGGCATTCTATGAGTTGCTTCTGTTACCAAATCCTGAGATCTGCAAGTGGGTAAAAGCTGTAAGGGATTCATTCAATGATCTTCGAAAGTGACCTGATCCCGTTCTTCGGGTCTGTGTTACCCCAATATGGTACACGCCTACTCTTGCAGAGTGGTGGTCTTCCTTCTCTTGTTGATTGGTTAGCAAGGTTATCATCAGCTGGAATATTCTGTTCGTTTCAGTATTTGGGGATGAACACTAGCTCTAGAGCTCGCTTCATGGGATCCTAATAGTAGCAATACCTGAATACAACAGACAGTATTGTTCCACTTCATCCCCGCGCTCAAGTATTAGATATATATTATTCAGATGATTGCACGAACCTAGTACTAGTAGGGAGCACTCCTTTGACTGGATGCACAAGTCGACGGGTATATGCTCATAATAAGCACATTAGTGCTACTATGGTACTAATTATCTCACAGTTTGCCCTCTGGACACAGCATCCCCCCCTCCATAGCTCTGTGGCTGTAACTGGGAGGTGCGGCTAGTCACTGTTGAGTTGCTGTAGCTACAATTTGGAATATGTAGCCAAAGATTCGACTGCTTTGTCATCGCAACCCCCGATGGTCTAGTTGGTTCATGGCGTCTGACTGTAATGGTAATTGTAATCAGAAAGTCACCAGTTCGATTCTGGTTCGGGGGATACATTTTTTTCTACTGAGCTGTCTGCCAAGCTCAGTGCATCCATAACCACAGGATATAGGTCAGGCATCAACATGCCCCTGATGGTAGTTACTTGCTCGGTGTACACAGGTTACACAACTGTCGGGATCCCGGGCAGTGTATTTCCGGATCTAACCCGCTTGGCTATCCGGTGGGAAAACTAGATCCAGAACGCCCAACTCTTATAAGCCTATATTCACCAGTGACAGATATTGTGAGGTTGGATCATCACAATGATTTTTTTCCAAGGTCGAGTGACCGGTACAAATCGCACGTGACTGCCAGGACTGGTAACCGCGTAGGATAAAGTCAGCCGACCGATCCTGAAATGTATATGTTATATTATATATTAAAATATTTATCTCCATGACAGTTCTAGATAAAATAGGGATCATGAGGTTACAACATAAGACAAATATAATAGATTGGTGGTCATGTCTACACAAGCGGGATTCTCGGGGTCCGCAGGTAGCTGCGGGTAATGATGGTCTTTTTAGCCTCGCATACACAATTTCCCTAGGTTATTCTATGCTAATTGACCCGCAGCTAACAGTTGGATGAAGATCTCGCGGTTTGAGTGACTCCCTGTTGATCAAGTGATATCATGACCTCGGGTGCTCAACAAGTCATGATATCATTATATTAACGAATGGGTTAGCCTCAGGGCCATACTGCTTAATAATATATATAAGCAAGTAACTAACTTAACGTAATATGAGTCTGAGCTCAGCTGGCAAGTGTGACTAGTAAGTGGCAGTTTTCTTGGCTTCAGGCTGAAGTCACAGGGGGAGAGACACAGTATAATAAATTAGTAGTAATAATTACCTGCTGTCGTGTATACATGTCTATTATAAGCAGGATTCTAGGGGTCCGCAGGTAGCTGCGGGTAGATTGTCTTCTGGGCCTTGCGTGCACAACTCCCCCTGGGTTGTTCCGACTATGACCAAAAGCCTTTCGATATATAATGAGACTTAGATAATATATATTTTTCATTCACAAATATTAGTATACTTTCTATACAAGTGTTAAATATAATCATTAACTCTCTGGTAGTAATCTAGCTGAAATGCTGAGTCGACTATAAGTTGAATACCCAAGATGGTAAGTCTATATTGGTCAATGCCCAAGACCACGTTCAGCGATCTACTGTCAGCGGACGTAAATGTGCTGTCTATCCGGTCTGCAACCACACCTGCTCGATTCTGACTCGGAGGATATAAAAACCTTGGATTTTGCTTTGACAGCCAACTCTACAGAGTATATGAGAACCAGCACCATCCAGACCCCCGATGGTCTAGTTGGTTCATGGCGTCTGACTGTAATAGTAATTGTGATCAGAAAGTCACCAGTTCGATTCTGGTTCGGGGGACGAATTTTTTTCACTGGCTTGCCAGTCCACCAGCTCTATCATTTACCATGGATAAACAAGAAAAACAATACATCAATTCAACAAGCCCCCGATGGTCTAGTTGGTTCATGGCGTTCGGCTGTAATGGTATCATTGTTACCGAAAAGTCACCAGTTCGATTCTGGTTCGGGGGATGCATCAGTTTTTGCTAGACGTGTACGCAACCATGACTGAAAAAACTGCATCTCCCAAGGTGATGCAAAGGCGAAGACCCTGTTGATAGGTCACAAGCCACTGTCAAGCCGTGGTTCAGCATGTGTCATGGTCCAATCCCGAATCGTCCGGCTATCTATCTGCTACCTATAGTATTCAGTCAAAGACTAGAATCTTGGGTCAACAAAAGTTTGGCTTGCAGCGAATACTAAGACATGGGGGAGTTTTCGGGATCCTGACAGCATGTGTCTCAGATCGAACCGGGATTTTTCACTGACGCTGGGGTGGCATGAAAATACCCGCATGACGGCCCATACAAAGTTGGGACTGCTTAAGTACTGTTCTTAATCCACTGCTCGTTAAGGACGGGCCTCCATTCGGGTTTAGTGGCTATACCTAAGACCTTATTCCAACTGACTCCCTGTAATCCGAAGCTTCTAAGATCTGCTGTTTCAAGCTCCTGCTATTTGCCTCGTGGTTTGGTTTGTTTTTTTTTTTTTTTTTTTTTTTTTTTTTTTTTTTTTTT